>NW_021319843.1:454804-681850 GCF_001605985.2 Dendrobium catenatum | reverse complement strand
CTGATGATGACTGCTATTAGAAGAGTAGATGTATTAGGTGCGGCTTATGTTAAGAAAGGTAGAGATAAACCTACGGAAATTTGATTGAAAGGTGTTAGAAATGATTCTTTTATTAGATTTTTGTTTCGTTTGGATTAACTTTCTTATTGTTTTCTAAATCAGCTTTCTGTTGCTTATTTTTTGAACTGAAAATTTTTATACTAGATAACTGCTTTAGAAAGCAGTAAGAAAGCTATTCCAAACAAAGCTTTAAATAAGAATTTGACTTTAAACTGTACATAATGGAGAAAATTTTCATAGTAGAAGATCCCACATATTTGGAGAAAGAATTGATGTTATGTTGTATTGTTGTTGAACACTATTTGATGTGATTTTCATAATGGGCATTTAAAATTGATGCATGACATTTAAATGATATTTTGTTAATTTTATAAAAAATAAATATTTAGAAATTTGTCATAATGTTTTATATGTTAGAATATTTGTTTTTTTTTTCTAAAATTACATATCTTTAAAATTTAAAAATAATGAAACTATATAAAAAAAAAACATTTTTTTAAAACAATGAAATATAAATCTTTTTTTATATTATAGAGTTTGTATCAATTTCAATTCAATGAGTCCACGCATGAGCAAACTCTATTGAAATAGTTAAATAAAAATAAATTTAAAATTATATTTTATTTGTCGTCGGATGATTTTTTTTTTATTATATTTTATTTGTCGTCGTTTTTTTCTTTCGCAAGAATATGGATCAGTTCAATCTCCTATGAATTGAGCTGAAAATTTAAGCTGTGCCGAGTTTTCAAATCTGGTTTTTTTAATGAACTAAGGCTTCGTTTGGGACCGCTTTTTTATTGCTTTTTAAAACGGAGTTGTAGTACAAATTTTTTAATTTTTGTACTAAAACTCCAATTTCAGAAGCAATAAAAAAGCCGTCCCAAACGTAGCCTAAAACATAGAAATGCAGTAAACTCGTCTAATGATCAGCTAGTGCTAATTGCATGGGGCGGCATGGCACATTTAGAACTCGCCAAAATGATAAAATAGGTGCTAGTCCTTGGGCCTATAAAGGGGGTCGTCCCTCATATAGGGCATTCAAGGATCATTATAAATCAAATGACTCACCATGTACGTGTTGCATATGAAGTCGGCCGCTAGGGTCACTCGCTCTCATCTAGAGTGAAAATCCTAACTCATGCTCGTCAAGCTCGACTGCAAGAAAGCACATACTCATGGGGACCTTATCACATCTTGTTGCGACCATTAAACCTTGAGCTCTCCCTTCCCAAAAAACAACTCACTTACTTCTCTCCTCTAAGGTGATCGGAGGCCCTTAACATAGGTTGCTAGCAAGCCCAGCTAGCTTGCTAATCGTATGCCCCCTCAGCTCAATTCTCGCCGATGAACCTGCCCAAGTGAACTCATATGAACCTACTCAACACTACTGAACTTACCTCAGAGACCGATCATTAAAAAGCGTTCAATGTTGCCCCCTCTAGCTAGTTTAGGATAATATATACAAAGAGTGATGAGGGTGGATACTAGGCTTTAGATCATTGATGTAATCCAATTGGTGGGTGGGGGACTCTTGTAAAATAATTAAAAGAGTTATGATTAATATGAAGGTGGGTATGAGGCTTGAAGAGTTTATGTAAGATACAATTCATGAAATATGCTGATAATAGAAACTCTGTGGCACCTCCAGAATCTGTATATAGTTCCACTAGTTATGATATAACCTGAGTTGTGGTAATCCACTAAACTTTTGCTTTTAAACCCTTTTGCTTCTGTTTATAAATATTTTGTGTGCATATGAAGGTTTGCATTCATTATGAAGTGGGTCTAGGGGGGGTCTATTTGTATGCTTAGAAAATATGAATTTTTCTCTTGGGGCACCGTGGCGCTTCAACACTAGTGCTCTCGGGAAATTGAAAATTAATTTAGCGCGATAGCACTAGGGTGGCACTGCGGTGTTGTGGGCTCTCTAAGGTAGTGCCATGGCTAGTACCACGATGGTGTTGCATGGCACTATGATGCTAGGCTGAATTTAATATTTAAATTATCCAAGTACACTATTCCATACATTCTATTTGTTTGGGCTGCCCGTGCTTGAGAGTAGGGGTGTCAATTTCGGGTCACGGGTTTTTCGTGTCGTGTCAAAAATTGACACCCCTACTTGAGAGAGAGAGAGAGAGTTTCCTAGTGAGAGAAGCTCTATTTAGAGTGGATTCTGGTCATTTTTAGCTGCGATCTGGTTCGAGAAGTTACCCAAATTGAGGTAGGTTATATTTTTACTATCTCAGTTTTTAATAATTTAAAGTTTTTCACTACAAGAAAATCACTCATTACCGGTTTATTTTTTCGACGAAAATATCCACTTTTTCAATAGAATTTCAGTGTTCGCCTAGTTTTCGGGCAGATTTTTTTTCTGCCAGATAACCAATATAATATTAAATTAATAGTTAATTAAAAACTAAATATTAATATTCTTGAAAGGTGAAAATAATTAATTTGATGTTACTATGGAAGCTAATTTTTCATAAGGAATTTCTTTTCGGATTTTTCTACAGGAAAATCCATAGGAATTTTAGGTGGAAATTTTTCACCGAAAATTCCGATAAAAATCCGCTGAAATTTCAGGCCTAAAATTTTCGTTGGAAATTCCACTGATATCAACTGTTTTTCTGTAGTGCTGATTTACACAGTCTCAGTTAAATTGCCATCTAAAAAGGTATTAGAAGCATCTCTACTAGTGCTGATTTTAAGCCATTATAAGTAAAATCAAAATAGTTGAAGCTTAATAATAGGGCTGATTGTCTTAGTATAATCAGTACTATATTCTTGTTTTAAAACTTGTGGCTACGTTCGGTCGGCACTAAATCACGCCACGTAGCAGACACAAAATCACGTATTTGTCGATTTTGCTCGGCAATAACGAGAAATATCATTATGTGAAGACAAATACCAAGCAAATACCGAGCAATACCGAGTAATACCGAGAACCACCAAGCAATACCGAGTTTTTTCTAGAAAAACTCGGTATTGGTCTTCACAGAGCGGTATTTCTCATTATTGCCAAGCAATACCTAGCAATACCGAGCAAATACCGAGCAAATACCGGGTAACTCAGTGGTGACTGCACGTAGAGCTACGTCCGGTCACTAGACCTAATAATTGTTCCTAAATTGGGAACAAACGTAAGAAGCAGTCATCAAGGAGAGAGTGATGTAGAGCATCTTAGCTAAATTGTTCCTTAGGTATATATTAATTAGTTTGTTACAAGTCTTCTAGAATTTTCTAGGATTCTCTAGGTTGTCTCTATTTGAGTATTATATATACATGAAATGTATAAGAGGAAAGCATCATATGATAAATAATCACTTTTTAGAAGCTTTAAGCTTGGTGTTACCCCTTGTTCCTTGGATTGAGATTAAATCACAAGTCTGATTCTTCTTACCATCCAACTACATCAAAGAGAGAGAGAGTATATGTATATATATGAATTTTTTATTAATATCATTAAGAATTTAGCCTATGATAAAATTTGAAAGTTAATTAAAATTCATTTGTACGTTAATTTTAACAAAATTAAAATCAAAATGGTGCATTTCAATGAGACAAATCTAGCAAGACAAAAATAATGTGAATCCAAGCATGTTTAGAGCCAAAACTACCATAAAACAATATTGAAATATATTGGTTTAGAATGGTGTATGAGGGGGGTTAAATATTTTGTACAATCCGAAAATCCGATCTAAACTCAATTCGAAAATTTCGGGTTAGGATCAACCCATTTGAGAAATGTGTCAAGTTCGGATTTGGGATTCTGACCTATTTGTAAAACAGTGTCAGATTTGGGTTGACCCTGAAACCCAGAACCAAGCTGGGTTGACCTGGGAACATCGCGCTTGAGTCATGACCTTGCCGGTCCACGCTGGCCTACCGTGCCCATCAATGTCGTCTCTTCCTTACTGGCCAGTGGCATGAATGTCATTGGTCTTCCTGTGTCATCGTCCGTTCGTGCTGGTCAGGAATGTCCTCTACAATTTCATCCATGTCATCGTAGACTCGTCGTCCGTGCCATCATTAATAGATGTGCCGTCGTCGGATCGGGTCCACGTCAACTTGCACTTGTGCTGGTCTGGTCCGGTTTGGGATTTTTGACCAGTTTGTAAAACCAGATCAAGTTCGGGTCATGTCAAACAGTAGCGGGTCGAAATCAAGTTTGACTCAAACCCGATCTGTGACCCAATTTTGACAACCCTACGGTGCATGAGACCCACTAGGCTACTTTCACATACCCGTGTATGAATCACAAGGCTTATGCTTCCCTTTATGATGAACGACCTTTCATAATCAATTCTGGCCATGAAACTCTTCAAATTTCTCTCTACAAGAGTTAATAGCAATCTATGGATACGCAACTCTTTTTGATTTGTTGGTTGAGAGTTTTGCCTATCAACCAACAGGTCTTGGATTCGAAGCTTGCGTATGCGATGTGTGTGACAATTTGTCTTTTTTCACCTAAATATTCCTAAAAATAGCAATCTCTGAATCACGATAAAATGATTTTAGCTCCACAAGTTACCAGTGAAAAATCGAAGATCAAATTATTTTGTAGCCATTGTGATCTCTACAATTGACAAAATTATGAGCTCTTTGCATTATCAGATTGCTACTGTGAAGGAGAACATTTTATGAAAAAAATAAAATAAAAATTTAAGTTCCGCCACAATTTTCTACTCACATAAATTTTGAACCTTATATGAGTTTGGAATATCAATTGAGAAATTACAGATAAACTCCACACAAACAAATCTGTAAAGGTTGTGCTTTTATAATTTGTATCTTCGAATCAAATTTAATTTATTCTATTTTAAATTAATCATTTTCTAACTAAACTTTGGCTTTGTTTTGAGACGACTATTTTATTGCTTCTTAAAATAACTTTCTATTAAAAAAATTATTTTAAAAAATATTAAAAAGTCGTCCCGAACAAAATCTTAGAAGGATTGATCACTTGAAGAAACGCTCAAAGTCTTCAAGTCATGAAAATTATTGTCAAAATCTCCAAAGCTTACTATTATGAAAAAAAAAAAAAAACAATTATAAGGGGTGTCAATTTTTGACACCACCCAAATCAAAACCGGAAAATCTGGCTTCAGGTAAACCTGATAAAGAAATGGGTCGATTTCGGGTCCTATTTTTGGACTCATTTATAGTTCAGGTCGGTTTGGGTCAACCTGGCAATTTGGGTTTAACCTGAATTGACCCGCTATCATCTGTTAGCCGACTCAGCCCTTCGCTACTGTTGGCCTGCCGCTTAGGCGCTTAGTCATTGCCTCCGACTATCACGCTCATGCATGCGCCTAGCGGGCCTAGCCCAAATCGTCGAACAGTGTCGCTGCTTCCGACTGCCACACTCCACACTATTATCTGCCGCATGGTGCACTCGCTGAACTCGACATAACCGCAAGCCCCACGTGCTGGTCGCATTCGACCATACCTCACTAAACCTAACCCCATTCCGTGTTCGCGGGTCGAGTCGGTTGAAAATCTCAATTCAACAAGTAAACTGTGCTGATCGGGTCCAGGTTGAAAATCCCTACCCAATTGTTAAACTGGATTGGATTTGTGTCAACCCGTTTATGCTTGAATCAGCTCGGGTTAGACCCAATTCCTACCCATTGACCTAAATTGACACCCTAATATTTTAATTTATTTTCACACATATATAATAAAAACAATTTTTTTAAAATATTAAACATAAAAAAACCCTTTAATTCCACCTCCCCATCATAAAAAACTCTGCTAGTTTCTCATAAATTTGTTCTGTTCTCTTTCCCTCCCAATCCCCTCAGTAATATTGGAACAGTTGCAAGTCCAGCGCACCTTCTCCCCCTCTACTCCACATAGCGCAAACGCAGACATCATCTTCGCCTACTGCATTTATAATCCCTGCGGCCGCACATCCATTTTTATAGCCTCTCTGATCAGTATATATAGACGATGCATCGATCATACATTCCCATCCACACTTATCTCCAAGCCTCCTAATTTCTCAATGGAGCTCCTTTTATTCTTCTTCTTCTTCCTATTCTCTCTCCTCCCTCTTTCCTCAACTCAACCAAATGACACCACTCTTCCCGGCTCCATCGCTCGCACCACCAAGCAACAACTCCTCGCCGCCCTGTCACCCGGCAATCCCTCCGCCTCCGAGCCCTTCCTCTCTTCCCCGAGCGGCAAATACGCTGCCTACTTCCTCCGCCGCGACTCCGACCCCGTCCCCGACGCCGGTGGCTTCGGCAACGACTTTTGCTACATCCAAGTCGCAGAAATCAACACAACTGATAGCAGGTGGGAGTCGGACTGCGTTCCGGTGACCATTTCGAACGCATGCTCTCTCATCTTCTCGGACTCCGGCCTTGAGATTCTTGACGGAAGTAACTCGGCGTGGAGCACCGATGCCCACTCCGAATTCCCTGTTCAAAATCTAGAGCTTGATGATGAAGGGGACTTGAGGATAACGGGCGAAGACGGTGAGTTGGCGTGGAAGGCCAGTGATGAACCTCGACAGAACCAGCATTGCGGGGAGACGGGATCGCCGGGGCTGGTAGCGGCGGCACCGCCTTCTGCACAGACGATTGGCAAGGGATCAGAGACGCCGCTTGAGCAGCCGCCGCCGGGAAGGTCGACGGGCCGGGTCGGGCCGACGCCTGAAGGTGTGAATGGGGCGGGGATTGGATATGGTGGACTGCCGTTGGTGGATAGCACTCCTTACGACAGCGGAAGTTTAAGGCCGGTGGTGGGTTGGGTTGGGACGGGAAGAGCATTGCTTCTTTGTTTAAGCGCTATAGGTGGGGTCCTCTTTTGATATAATTTTGTGTTATTATTATTACTAATAGGAAAAAATGGGTATGATATTTTAAAATAATTTTTGAATTAGGATGAAATTTAAAATTATTAAACTTATTTTGAGATTAATGCAATATAAATTTTATTTATTTATTTTATATATTGCATTTATATCAAATTAAATTTAATAATTTTACAACTCATCACATTCAAAAATTATTTAAGATATTGTGCCAAAATATTTTTCCTTACTAATATTATGTGTGTTATAGGTTGGTCTTAAGAAGGAGAAGAAAACCTCTCTCTCTCTCTCTGTGGCAAGTAAGGGTTTTTTGAATTTGGTTTAATGTATGGAGTTTGAGGTTTAGTTGTTGAGGTTTGGTTGTTGAAGGATGGGATTGCTTGTTCTTAGTTGAGTGTGCATTGTGCTTTTTCTTTTAAAAAAAAAGTATTTTTAGTGAAAAAATGGAATTATTTTTTGTTAAATAATTTGATTAAATTCTTTTTTGGAATGAGTTTTAAATTTATTAGATTTATTTTTAGATAAACACTATGGGAATTCTAACTAATTATTCATTTATTAATTTTATTTCGAAGTATTATCTAACAACTTTGAAGGTATTCCAACTAAATTTTTATTATCTTAATATTTCGAACTACTCTTATATATAACCCCATATAAACTAAGATGCATAGTATATACTTAAGTTATGGGCGTGGCAATCTTCGCTCTTACGAACTTTCATATCAAGGAAAAAAGTATGGTTTCCCAATATATACATTTCGATTCATTTACAAAAAATTATATACACCACTCAGAATCTATACAATTGTACCACAACTATTATGTTCAGAGTACCACAACTATTTTGGCTTAAGTACAAAATAATAGTTAAAGCAATAAAAGAAATATAACATGCAAAATCCTGATCAATCTCACACTCCTGATATTTTGCCTAACTTGAAAATATTTAACCGCGTATAATGAGCTCATAAGCCCAACAAACAATCAAATTATATAGCTAAACTCAACACAAGAAAAAGAAGCAATATACACGTCAATAGTCAATTCATAATAGTAGCATTTACATGATCATAGGGCATTACAATATATAATTTGGTAAATAAGTACAAGTGTCGAATCACTAAAAAATCATCATATCAATGCTACAATCAGTAGAGGAATCATATAAAATATCAAATCAAAAAATTGATAAAGACTATCAAAATTATGTTAATGCATTAAAATCATATAAAAATAATTATTTTGTGTGTCACAAGCTCATAAATATCATATCATCAATGTTAATTTAGTGTCAGTGTCTAGTGCTCATACTCAATATATATCACGTGATCAATATATTAATAGTAGTAGAACATTACTAATATTACCATCATGGTTGAAAGTAATAGTAAAGTCGTATAGTGATAGTGGTTCATTAGCATGCCTTCTAATAATCATATTAATTAAACAGTAACCAGTCTTAGCTAAAGTGGTGTTTTTTAAGTACTAATATTAGTATCAATAATCTGTTGGCTCAGTAAATAGAATCATTACTCTTTGCTCATAAAGTAATCATTTCTTTATAACTATACATAAGTATCATATGAATCAGTAGAGGATAACACTCAAACATAATTTAAAGGAAAGCCTGTTGGCCCACCATCTTGTACATGTCAATCAGTCTCCAACAACGTCAGTAAATAACTAGTCTTTACTTATTTTCTCTAAACACATATTATTATCATAGTACTATAACAGTAATAGTAACTAACTATTACTCAATCACATATCCACATTATTTTTCAATGAATTTTAGTAAATAAAATATAATTGAGCTTAATTCAGAAAATATTAAAATATTTTGATGGTCAACAAAAATCTTTCTGAGAAAAATTTCATATTTCTAAAAATTAACTAAATTATCAAAAATTATATATAACAATATTTTAAAGTTTTTATTGAACTAAAGTACTATTTTTAAATATTAAAATAAATTTTAGAGTAGAAAAAAAATTAATTTTAAAATCACTCAAAGAAAAATTTCCAAAATATACTCAAAATGTTCATAATTTTGATCTCTAAAACATATAAAAAATTACACGATAAAGATTTACCAATACAAAATAATACTTTTATTATGTAATGAAAATGCATATTTGACAAAAAAAAAACCAAAAACACAACACTATTAAAATAAAAAAAATAAGATATAGATTCCTTACACTAAGATGTGAAAATTGTTCAATAATGTCAACGGATGAAATCGCTTTATGATCTCCAAATCCTTAATATTTTTTTCTCTCCTCTTATTTTCCTCTCAAATTTCCTTTTCAAGTCTCTGTTAGTTGATTTTATTTAAAGAAAAACTAATAAATAGTTTATCTTAGTGCTTTATGATATTTATATTAAAATAATAATATAATTTAATTAATTTTCAGTATAAATTCATATAAATTTTTTTGCCCTTCAAAAATTATTAAAAAATATTTAAAAAATAGCTCATTTTATTTAGAAAATATTGGTAAAATTAGTTTGTAAAACGGGAACCTAGTGTTCCCAAAATGTTCACTTGTACCAACATGTGTCAATTTCTTAAAAATTTTCACTAATGTCCAAAAAATATAAAAAAAAATTATATAATTAAAACACACTAATATCTATCTTATGGAAAAGATAATTTTAAATTTGATTTATAATGACTCCTAAAAAATTTATTTGTTTGAGTTAAAATACATGTTACTACAACATTGAAGTTATCTCAAGTTGAATATGTTGAAAATGTTCTACAAAGATTTGACATGAGTAATTCAATGCCAATTACACTTCCTTAAGTAGTCAACTTCAACCATCTAAGGAGGAATCACCTAAATTTGATGTATAGTAAGAACTAATAGAGATAACTCTATAAACATTAAATATACTATATGATTCATCAGAAAAAATAATAAAGATAACTTTATGTGGAAGTTTGATGTATGTTATGATCTATAGAAGAATGAATATAGAATATATAGTGGGAGTAGTAGTGGATTTATGAGTTACCCAGGCAAATATCGTTCGTAGGTTGTTATGTGGATTCTCAAATACTTGAGAGTGATGGTTGGCAAAATACTTTGCTTTGGAAATGTAAGGATTGCACACCAACATACAATGATATATATATATATATATATATATATCATTGCCTCGCCCCATTTGACTCCCTCACTTGATTTCTTGGCCATGAAGAAATAAAAAGATGGGAAGAAGAGAGGAGAGAGATAAGTCATTGGATTATATTTGTCAGTCATTTCTATTACAGATTTTATTCTATTAATTGTAAATCTCTCTCAAATTTATCAAAAATGCATTATCTTCTAATTTTATAAGCTTTCACCATACAAGTTTGAATATTATAAATTTGATCATTCTAAATGAATTCATAATTAATTTATTGCATTTTAATTAAATTACTGAATGATATCAGATACATGATATACTAACTTCACGTGATATCCTACTGATCCATGTGATTCAAAGTCATAATAAGTTGGAGATTGATTGTGAGTTTTAAGAACTCGGGGAAAACTAATTTACCTGATTTAAGGGAGGTTCTAAGGAGTACATTAATCGAGAGTTTTAAGAGGAGACTAATTTGGAGTTATAAGTGCAAGAGCAAGATACCCTTAAGATATACAAATTAAATATTTGAATACGGAGGTTGACACTATTGCAAACACTGTATTGATATTGTGATTGACACTAATATTATTTTCTATCATTATCACTATTTAACATTATTGGTTAGTATTATTGACTGTTAATAATACTATGATTGATGATACAATGGATTGAGATGTGACGAACTATATAAGAATAAATTGATATAGATAATTATTATATACATTGATGCATATTTTTTTTATATGATTTATGTTAAATTATTCTATTTTATCTTGCATTGGTTTCAATTATAAGATTGTAGTTACTTGTTGGGCTTTGTGCTCGTTATGTGGTTTTAAATATTTCAGGAAAGGGTAAAAATTCTATAATATGAGGCTCCATACAAAACAAAAATGCAATCATGTTTCTTCCATTGTTTATTAGTAAACTCTAGCTAAATGATTAAAATGAAAAACATATGTAATTCTTCCAATATAGATCCAGGAGTGTGACACCTACATATATGATAACAAGGACAATCACAATTGATAAACTAAGACTAAGTTCAACTTTAGTTGGTCTTTATGAAGGTTAAGGAAGGGGTGGGTGACGTTATAGTTTCTCTTCAATGATTGATGCTATAGATCGGTCCAAGGATCAATCACAATTAGTTTCCAAGTATGAGATTGCTAGTTTTTGTAGAATTTGTGTGTGTCTATCAATCTAGTTGCACTAACGACTTAGATTTCAATTAAGTTTGTTGATCTTGACAAGAAGCTTTTTCTGGAGTCAGGGTCAAGGTATTGTGGACACAACGCCGCAACATTTTGGACCTAGTTTTGAGATAGAGAACTCAAAGCCAAAGTGTTATAGTTCTAGCACTGCGGTGCTATGAACTCAGTGCTATGATGATATAGCCACAATGCCAAGGTGTTGCAAGACAAAGAATAACACAATGGTAAGGCATTGTAAGCTCAATGCCGCGACGCTGTGGAATCACTTTGGAAGTTCACTTTCTTTTTTGAGAGTTATAGCTAATTTAAGGGAGTTATTTTCTTATATCTAAAGAGGAGAGAAAGCTTTCGATGTGTGTGAAGTAAAGAAGAGTTAATGAGTGTGAAGATATAAACCATTTTTTCGATTTTTGTAGTGGATTTCTTAGTATATATGGTGAGGCTTCATGAAAATTTTCCCTTTTTTCAAGTTTTTTCATGTTAAATTCTAGTCTTCTTTCTCCAATTTTATTTTATCTTATTTGTTTAGATTTTGTTTACTCCCAACAACATTTTCAACTTAGCTAACTTTAGTTGATAAGATGGAGAGATTGTGGCGCTTTGCAAATAATTCATGTTGCCATTTCCATGTTTGAGGGAAATTCTGATACAATAAATGAAATGGTAAACACTATGATGCAGAAGTTTTGGATTTTCATCCTCGCTCTAGAGCCTGTACTTTAGGAGAAGTTGTTCTGTGCATACACCAAATGGTTTGGAGACCAATCAGAACGTGTTACGTCATCTAGTACCGCTCGGTAATGATACCAAAGAAAAAATGATATGCCGTATTTTAATTGATCTCCATAAACCATCCGGCATCCACAAAGAATAATTTTTGATACTTCAAGGTCCATAAGTTGCCACTTTCTTTGATTACAGCAAACATTATTTTAATACAAATCCTCCAAATTTTTACTTGGCATTTCATATATATATCAGCAAAGTTTATTTTCTTTGAGATTTTTGCAAATTTCTTCTGTCATGTCTTGTCAAAACTTTATAGGTCTCCAATATCTTTCTTGCAGATGCTTGAATTTACTTCATCTTTAAAATGGAAGATGATAGCATAAAGAGAATAAAAAATAAATTTATTTAATAATATAAAGTTATTGAAAATCAAAATTAAATTCAAATGAGCACAAAGTTTTAAGAGAAATTTATGAGGTTACTTCTAACTCTGGAAAATTTTATTATATTTTAAAAAAATCAACTTAATAATAATTTGAATTTCTTTTTTTAAATAACTAAAAAATAATATAAATTAAAAAAATTTAAAATAATTCCAAATTCTTATGAGGTTTTTTTGAGGTTGTCCCCAACTAAAGAAAATAATTTCATAAATTTTGGACATCATTTAAGTCCAAACCAAACTTTTTGAACTTAAGATTTAATAAAATAATAAGTAAACAAGCTAGAAATTAGAAAATTTGTTAACATTTCAATAAAAAACTGAAATATTCTAATTAAACTCTTCTGAACTTAAGAAATTATAGACAAAAATAAACTAAATAGTTTGAAATAATATAATCTTTAAAATAAAATTTTATTTCATAAATCCTAAAATAAAAATTTTAAATAACAAAAATCTTAACTATCACTCTATTTACTTCTAGAGGCATTAAATTTCTAGCACAAAATATCATTGTGCTATATATGACTTTAAAAATGTATTCCAACTTGTTAAGCAAAAAAGATTAAAGATGAATTCGGGACTCTTCACTATAAAAAAATTAGGATTTTTCACATCGATTCTTTTGAGCGATTTCGAAATCGCTGTCAATACCTTTCTTTTGCACCGATTTTAACCGATAAAAATTGCACCTATTTTAAGCGCAGGTAAAAGTCCAGCCCGTGACTTTTATGGCGGTTATAACTGCTACAATATATCAGAATTGTGGTGGTTTTCAATTTATTTTGAAGATATTTGCGGCGATTATAATCGCTGCAAATATGTAGGTTTGCACTGGTTATAACCGCTGCTAAATCTAACACTTCGTCCAATTTACCTTACGGGTCCTAATAACCATAGTGGAATGTCGTTGTAGCATATAGCAATTACAGCGGGGGCGCAACGATTTTAAAACAACTGCGAAGAAATTAGTAGTGGTTATAACGACAGGGATAACTCAAAAATAGTACAGTGATAGACATATTTTTTGATAGTAAACTTCTAGAATGTTCCTTCAGTTTATTGTTCATCAAAGAAGAATTGAGATTAAACTTATTAAAAATATGAGCAAGAAAAGAATACAACCCATTAAAGATCTTTTCAAGCTAAGTTTGGAAAATTTTCAGCTGCTTTAATTTATACGTTTCTAATAGATATCAGCCATTTGGAGCTATGGGGAAAGAAGAAAGCATTATCGATAATATTAAGAAATATTTATTTCATCATCATCATCTTGTTGTTGTTATAGTATTGACCACTTCAATATTGAAAAATATGCTCTATTCTTTGTATAAAAGTGGCTGAAAATTTATGTATTTCTCATCGTCAGGTAATTCCCACACTCCATCTTTGAAGCAATTCAGCAACGCTGCTTCCATGACGTCCTCCACTCACATCTTCCTTCTTCTGCTTCTCTTTGTTGTCTCGATCTATAGTCAATCAACAACTTTCAGTCCCTTCAAGTTCGAAGAGGCTACCATCGCAGACATCCAAGAGGCCTTCAACAATGGCATGTTAAATTCTTCCCAACTGGTCAAGCACTACCTGGATCAAATTAGCACACTCAACCCCCACCTCAATGCTGTCATAGAGGTCAACCCTGATGCAATTGACGATGCAGCTAAAGCAGACCTTCAGCGTAGCACTGATGGCATGCAACTTAGTCCCCTCCATGGTATCCCGGTTCTTATCAAAGACAACATCAACACCCATGACAAGCTCAATACTACCTCGGGCTCCTTCGCCCTTCTCGGCTCTGTTGTGTCTCAAGATGCCGGTGTCATCCAACGTCTTCGTAAAGCCGGTGCTATCATTCTCGGAAAGTCAAGCATGAGTGAGTGGGACAACTTTCGATCGTTGGACGTAAAGCAAGGGTGGAGCCCACGTGGAGGACAAGGTCGAAATCCCTACCCTACAGCGGACGGTCCATGTGGGACTAGCAGTGGGTCAGCCATAGCAGTAGCTGCAAATTTAGTGACTGTTTCACTAGGTACAGATTTAGATAATGCCATCACTTGCCCTGCAGTCATGAACTCAGTGGTTGGCATCAAGCCCACAGTAGGCCTCACGAGCAGATCTGGGATGGTGCCTATCTCGCCTAGGCTACAAACCATAGGGCCAATGGCTCGTACGATGGCAGATGCAGTGACACTCTTAGATGTGATCGTGGGATTCGATCCACTAGACGCTAATGCGACCAAAGAGGCATTAAGGTTTATTCCAACTGATGGATTTCAAAAGTCATTGAAGGAAGATGGACTCGAGGGGAAAAGAGTGGGGATTCTACGCCACTCATTCTCAAATGAATACCCCAAGGGAAGCGTGGAGGCTAACACATTTGAAGCTCATTTTCAAACTATGAGGTGATTAATTTCTCACCTTGCAAATTATCTTGATTTAAATATCATTTTTTTAAGAATTTTAGTTTTTGTAAGACATAGTGATAGAAGAAGAATATTTTTTTTAATACATTCAAAATTAAAAAAAAATATTAAATTAATAAAAGACAATGCTTACACAAAATTAAAAAATATATAACTGATATTTTTAAAATTACAAATATATCTTCTATTTCAATTTATCAAGAAATGAAGATCTATTATATGAACTATAATATTGATAACATAGAAGATGCAAAAATAGAAACAGCATTTTTTTACTAATTTACTTATTGCATAAAATTATTTTGAGATGGCGAAGATGATGAAGATTGAAAGCTATATTATATTAATTAATTTCTGGAAGTTAAAACAACTAATTTTTATTGATCTAATTTTTATTGATCGATGTATTTGTATGTGTTTGTCTATGAATGATATTGCATATGAAGATTTCAGAAAAATAGGGTTTTGACTTTTTTTTTTTTAATTAAATAAAAAAGTTGCTATTAAAAAATATTTTTGTATTAAGTAAATATATTTGAAAAGCAAATGAATTCAAATGGAAAACTAAAATTTATCTCCTTTATCACAGATTAAAAGGCGCAATCTTAATTGACAACATTGAATTGAAAAATGTGAAGATCATGCAAAATATAACTGCAAGTGGTGAAGCGATTGCACTTTTAGCCGAGTTCAAACTTTCACTGAACGCCTACCTCAAAGATCTTGTGTCCTCCCCAGTACGATCTCTCGCAGATGTCATAGTCTTCAATAATCAGCACCCGATCGAGGTAATAATAATCTAATCATCGTGCACATATAGTTATAAAGAAGGATAAATAATTTTCCTTATACATTATCAATTCACATAGGAGAGGATGAAAGAATATGGGCAAATAGTCTTCCTAGCATCACAACAAACAAATGGAATAGGTGAGGCAGAGAAGAATGCAATGAAAAGAATGGCTCAACTCTCAAAGGAGGGAATGGAGGATTTAATTCAAGAGAAAAGCTTGGATGCTGTGATGTTCCCTGATTATAGTATGTCACATGCTCTGGCGATAGGCGGCTTTCCCATTATTAGTGTGCCAGCTGGATACAATAACTCAGGTGCACCTTTTGGTATTTCCTTTGCTGGATTGCGGGGTTCAGATGCTACATTGATTGAGATAGCTTATGCCTTTGAACAAGCTACCAAAGTCAGAAAGCCACCTCCACAACTCGTTTGATAAAAATTCAATGCTAAGTTGAAGGCAACTTTTACATTGGAATCTTACCATTTTCTTTTTTTAAGAAGGAACATTGAAATAAATATTCTTAAGATAATTATTCTTCATATGAATTTTATTTTCTTTTGTGTTAATTAATAGACTTTTCAATTACATATTTCTTGTATGTTTGTATGAGTCAATTGTAATTTATAAAAAAAATGCGTGCAATAAAAATATATGATAGATTTGAATAATGCATTGTACCTTTTTATATTTACAATACAATAGATATCATGCTAAATGATTCTATGTAGTTATAAATTATGATAATTTTACAATAAATCAACCTTTTGATCTCGGTTAGGAGAGTAGATGTATTAGATTTGGTTTTGTTAAGAAATATAGAGTTAGACCTAAAAAGAGTTAGAAAAAAAAAAAATTGGAAAAACCTTTTTTAATTAGATTTATGTGAGAATTTGCTCTTAATAGTTTATATAGGAGGAAAAAGTTTTATGCCGGGTCGGGTCCGGGTTCAAATATTCGACCCGTTACAGATTTAGATAATGCCATCACTTGCCCTGCAGTCATGAACTCAGTGGTTGGCATCAAGCCCACAGTAGGCCTCACGAGTAGATCTGGGATGGTGCCCATCTAGCCCAGGCTACAAACCATAGGGCCAATGGCTCGTACGATGGCAGATGCTGTGACACTCTTGGATTTGATCGTGGGATTCGATCCCCTAGATGCTAATGCGACCAAAGATGCATCAAGGTTTATTCCATTCGATGGATTTCAAAAATCATTGAAAGAAGATGGACTCAGGGGGAAAAGAGTGGGGATTCTACGCCACTCATTCTCAAATAATTACCCCAAGGGAACCATGGAGGCCAACACATTTGAAGCTCATTTTCAAACTATGAGGTGATTAATTTCTCTCCTAGCAAATTATCTTGATTTAAATATCATTTTCTTAATACATTAAAAAAATAATAATTGAATAAAAGACAATGCATACTCAAAATTAAAAATATATAACTGATATTTATAAAATTAGAAAAAAATGGTTATAACAAGTGGTCTAATAATTCTTATGTTTATTTTAAATTTTTTATTTTTAAACAAAAGAATAATTTTCAAATAGTGAGTAATGCTTGATCATTTATTTAAGCCATTCAATAAAGGAAATTACAAATATATCCTCTATTTCAATTGATCAAGCAATGAATATCTATTATGTGAACTATAATATTGATAACATAGAAGATGCAAAAATGGAAACTGAAAGCTATATTATATTAATTAATTTCTGAAAGTTAAAAATAAGTAATTATTATTGATTATATATTATGATCAATGTATTTGCATGGTGTTTGTATATCAACGATATTGAATTTGAATAATTCAGAAGAATAGGGATTTGAATTTTTTGAAAAAAAATTAAATAAAAAAGGTGCTTTTTAAAAAATATTTGAATATTAAGTAAATATATTTGAAAAGCAAATGAATTCAAATTCAAAATTAAAATTTATCTCATTTATCACAGATTAAAAGGTGCAATCTTAGTTGATAACATTAAATTAAAAAATGTGAAGATCACGCAAAATATAAATGCAAGTGGTGAAGCGACTGCACTTTTAGCCGAGTTCAAACTTTCACTGAACGACTACCTCAAAGATCTCATGTGCTCCCCTGTACGATCTCTAGCAGATGTCATATCCTTCAACAATCAGCACCCGATCGAGGTAATAATAATCTAATCATCGTGCATATATATTTATAAAGAAGCATAAATAATTGGCCTTATACATTATCAATTAACATAGGAGAGGATGAAAGAATATGGACAAATAATCTTCCTAGCATCACAACAAACAAATGGAATAGGTGAGGGCAGAGAAGAATGCAATGAATATAATGGCTAAACTCTCAAAGGAGAGAATGGAGGATCTAATTCTGGAGAAAAGCTTGGATGCTATGATGTTCCCTGATTCTAGTATGTCACGTACCATGGCGATAGGTGGCTTTACCATTATTAGCGTGCCAGCTGGATACAATAACTCAGGTGCACCTTTTGGTATTTCCTTTGTGGGTTTGCGTGGTTCAGATGCTATATTAATTGAGATAGCTTATGCCTTTGAACAAGCCACCAAAGTCAGAAAGCCACCTCCAATACTCGTTTGATAAAAATTCAACGTTAGGTCAAAGACATTCCGTCGGATTTTACGTGTTACCGGCGGATATGGTCCGCCGGTAATAGCGTGTTTTCCTGTAGTGTTAACCTTGACATTGGAATCTTACCATTATGTTTTTTTAATAAAAAGGAGATTTCACACCTCTATGAAATAAAATTTATTTGAGGCTTTGTTTGGATTCTATTCATCACCATCATGACTTCCTCAGCCAAGTTATATATATGGAAAAAATATTTCTTTTCTATGAAAAGGAACATAAAAAAAAAAATATTCCTAAGATAATTATTCTTCATATGAATTTTATTTTCTTTTATGTTAATTAATAAAATTTTCAATTACATATTTCTTGTATATGTTTGAATGAGTCATAAAGTTCAGTTGTAATTTATGTAAGAGACGTGTGCAATTAAAATATATGATAAATTTGAATAATGCATTGTAACTTTTCATATTTACAATCATAACATATAGCATGCTAAATGATTCTATATAGTTATAAATTATGATAATTTTACAATAAATAAAGTTAGGTCAACTTAATATATGTAAAAAAAAGAGAATAATTACAAACAAGAAAATTAGTTAAATGGTACCCCTTGAAAAGCATTCTTGGATCTTATAGTTCAATATTGACACTCAATTAACAGAAGTGAGCGTGCACAATTGGACTCATAAGAGCATTTGTTCTTTCATCCTAAGAAGATAAATAATATTAAATGCATTGATAATCAATCGCCATATATTTTCATTGTTGATCTCATTTTTCTATGATGCCAAATTTCCCCATCATCCTTCATCCTAAGTGCTTAGGTCTTCCTAGCCTACTTAGGAGGCAAACGAAGAACCTAGTTGGAGGCCAAACATAGCAAGGATATACATGCAACATCAATCTATCTCATTAGGCTCTTGAATGTAAAAGAATAATATAAAATGCATATAATAAAAAGAAAACATGATTTCAATCAATCCCACTCCACAGAAATCCTGACCCTTTCATTTATAAATAATATTATAAAAAATTAAAAACACTGTGACTTAAATTTGAATTTAACTATTTATTTTTCCCCTTTTTTCATTTTGTTATAAATACATATAAATTTTAATTAAACCATATATTTATGAATCATATTATAAATTAAATAAAATGAAACCAATTAACCAGTGGTTAGCACGGTTAATGACATGATATTTTTTCTTTTTTTAATTTTTTATAAATAATAGTTTCAATTTTTAATTTGCCTCTTAAGGTAACGTCAAGCATCACTTTTAAATTTAATATTTTTAATTTGTCTCTATGAAAATAAAATTTAAATAATATATTTTCAAAAAATTGTCCTTTTCCTTTCAAAGGTTTTGATTAGGTTTATTCGATAAACCAATTAAATCATGAAGAATTTTTTATAACAATTACTCACTCAATCCTTCTAATATTTGAGCTCCATCCATATATACCTCCACTAGGATCTTAAAATATTATAGGGAAAAAACAAAAGGAGTGATGGAAGTCAAATAAAATTTCAATACCAGCCGGAAGAAATTTCAGATATCAAGCCGCTGGAAACTATTGCCAAAGAGACAAATTTCTATCCAATTAATAAATCCATTATGTATATTAGTTCCCCTTTCGCTCTTTCTCTTGGGAAGAAATTTATTTCAAAATATTATCTATCATAGACTAACTCCCTTCTTCATATAATATCTAGTAAATATTATAAAAAGTGAATAAAAGTTCAGACATGAAGCCAAAGAGAACCATACGCAATGATAAGTAGCATTTTTGCCAACTAATAAACTCATTATTTACTTATGTTTCTCATCTTGAGGCAGTTCAACCTTTTCAAGCAATCCAGTGTGGGCATCTTTAATATAAAGTCATTTTCTCGTTTGTCGCTCCAGCGAGTATTCACCCGAACGACAAATGGAAACACTTTTTTGAATTTTATCTCAACTATGAACAATCGCAGTATTCAAAACATCATTTACCCATTTTGATAGAAAATAAATTTAAAAACAAAGATGAGAAAAAAACAAAAACATAATTTTTTTTGTTAGAAATGAAGTTTGTTTTTTTTTTTTTTTTTTTTTTTTTGTTGGAGATGAATTAGTGTTTGATATGACTGTTATTTTATTTTGGGAGTAAAAATAGTTTTTTTTTTTTTTTTGGAGATGTCCTAACTCTTTTGTTGGCTCTTGTTGCTTTGACTATGTTCAAGTATATCTACCATTTCTCCTGTTTCTTTTCCTTGTATGCTTTTTGTTTTTGTCATGCAGATTGGATGGTAGTCTCCTGCTTTCAACTTTGTTCGTTGTTGCCAGTTTGTTTTTGGCTTTTTTTGCTTTTGCTTTTTATTCTAATAGTAACTAGCAAGAGATCATAGACTCCTTAGCCTTTTGTTTCTTTTTGGATGTAAGTTTGTGAGAATTTAATGAGTTTTCGATCTATTTAACCCACCACTGCTTGTCCAAGTGGTGAAGAGCCGGTTGGCAAAGCCAGGTCCTTGGTTCAAATCCCTTGGTAAGCAATGAAAGCCTTAAGTGTTGGCCCGTGTAAATTGGTGTGGGTTGCATGCTAGGTCGACCAGGGTTTTCATTGGCCTAAGGACAGTGCTTCCTCGTCACCAAAAAATAAAGTTTTCGATCTATTTTATGGACTTTTTATATTTTATTCCAAATTAACGCGTAATCCCTATGTAAATTTTTACGAAGAAAAGCCCTAATGCTGCATCCTTGAGGTTTTCCAGTCATGTCTCCCTTCTTCTGCTTCTTACCTTTGTTGTCTATGCTCAATCCACCAGATTGGACAATAGGTGTGCTACTCTCATGCTTTGCTAGTCATGTGTTGTATATTATTTTAATTTATAATTATCGTGTGTAAATTGATGTGGGTTGCATGCTAGGTCGACCAGGATTTTCATTGGCCTATGCATTTGGGTAAGCTACCAAAGTCAGAAAGCCACCTACACTGGTAGTTTGATAAAAATACATTTTGAGTGGAAGGTGACCTTAAATTTCATGGCACCAAATTATTAGAGTTGTTCTTTGAATTCTATTCAATACCATGACTACCTAGCCCTTGTTGTATTTACTAATTCTCCCTTTCTATAATCTGGTGCATTAAAAGAAATATTCTTACAATAATTATTCCTCATATGAATTTGATTCTCTTTTATTTTAATAGATTTTTAAGTTATGTGTTTCTTTTATGTCACGCTAATTTTCCTCAATATGAGGCATGAAGTTCACTTGTAATTTAAAGAAGAGGGTGCAATAAAAATATATAAGAGATCTAAAATATGCATTATATATTTTAACATGTTACATGATTTTATTTAAATATAAGTTGTAATAATCATATTATAATCAAGTTAGGTCTACTAAATATATGTCTGATATTATCGGTAGATCGTCTATTATTACTGGTAGATTTTTTCGGCGATTTTATGGCAAATATTTTTCCTCTAGTAAAAGCCGCGTAGGAAACGATAATCGGTGGCTAATTTCCGGCGAGAATTTTTTTCGGCGGCTTTTCAGCGGAATAATGCCATCGGAGAATAATAAATTTAATTAAAAAAACTAGGCTACCCGTTGTCCTCCATACTGCCCGCCCATCCTACCCGCATGCTGGGATTCGAAGTGAGTATAATTTCAAAGACCATACCAATTTGCTAGATTGGAAAAGGTTTTTAAATGTCACACATTTTTTTATTTAAAACATAAGAATCAAAATCTAACCGCAAAGCAGCCGGAAAGCCTCCGAAAAATCTGTAGAAAAATTAGTCAGACATGTTCCACCGAAAATATGTTGGAAAGCCACGGAAAATAGTCCGCTGGAAAAACGATTTTCATATAGTAAATATAGGGAGCATCACATTCAAAGTTTAATGTTTATGGTGGAATGGAAACAACATTCATCCTCAATACAATATACAATTACACTTTATTTCAGAATGCTTGAGGAGATGGAGTCCTAACAAGGATACATGATGTGGGAACATCCACAAGCTAGTAAATAGAACTTTGTTACCCATCGAGTTGGCATTGCACATATATGTAAGATGGTTTATGATAATGATGCTTATGAGTTTGGCCATAAAGACATTATCATAAATAAGAACTTGGAGAAAGTTATTTTTGACAATATTGCCTACCATTAACTGAGTATTATAATAAGAATAGATTGTATAGTTTTGGTTTAAAAATCAGACTAAAATTTCCATGATATTAAACTCCTAATCATCAGTGAAAATCTTTAGCTACCAATTGAGCATTGTACATATCAATAAAGCCATTTAATTTATATTTTATCTAAAAGTTTGACTTGCACCTTTCCGAAAGGGTGAATCAGTTCCCATCACTTTCGATTTCCAGAGAAAAAAATACATTTTGAGGGATTTCTGACGGAAAATTTTCTGCCGATAAAAGCCCCGTAGCCGCAAGCTTCTTGTATTTATGGAGTGTGTGCATATATTTCGTTCGTTTTTTGTTCTTCAATTTACATTTACATTGTTATAGAGTCACTTTTGATATTTAATTATATCATCAAAAGTAAATATTATAAGGTCCTTCAAAAAAATCCAAAGCTCACTATTGCTCCAAGAGTTACTAAAGTTAAGAAAAAACTAAAAGCCTAATTAATGAGCATAGGATCACAAACTAAATTAAAAAATAATTCACTAATGGAGTAACTTACATAACACAACTCTCCTTGGCCTATTGGTTGAAAGCTTAGGCTTCCAACTAAGAGGTCCAAGGTTCGAGTCCATGTGTATGCGTTGAGTGTGTGAGATTGCCTTAAATGGCCTAAATGTCCCAAAAAAAAGAGTAACTTACATAGACATTAAATAGTTATCGTGTGTGATAAATAATTTATTAAAACCTTCTGGAATAAGAAAGGTTGAGATCTCTTTATGAAAATCATTGCTCTCCTTGTAATAGGATAGAGATAAAAATCTTAGATATACTATTGTGTGCGTGATTATTGAAAGAATAAAATAATAAAAACATAATAAAATAAATTCAATTTGAAATCAAAATATAGAAAGTAATTAATTTAGAAAGTTTTTTCAATAAATTCATTTTATTAAGGGGAATTAAAATCATTAACATTTGAGTTGGTAAATCTTTGTGTTTATAGAATCCAAAGAACACCCAAATACTTTTAATTTTAACCTTTTATTAAAAAAAAAGACAAATTGCCAATGATGCTAGAATTTCTATCAAACTAGCGTAGGATGTGGCTTTCTGACTTGGGTAGCTTGCTCAAAGGCATAGGCTATCTCAATCAAAGTTGCATCAGAACCCCTTAATCCAGCAAAGGAAATCCCAAAAGGCGCACCAGAGCCATTATATCCCGCTGGTACGCTAACGATGGGAAAGCCACCGATCCCGAAAGCATGCAGGCCATAAAAATGGGGGAACATTACAGCATCTAAATTTTTTTCTTTCATCAGATCCGTCACCCCTTCCTTTGCGAGTTTGTCCATTCTTTTCATAGCTTTCTTGGCTGCCACATCTATTCCATTAGTTTTTTGAGATGCTAAGAAAATTTTTTGCCCATATTCATCCATTCCTTCCTGCATGAATTAATAATGAAAAAACTTAATTAATAAGAATTGCACTATCATTTAATTATCAGTTGTAAATTACCTCAATTGGGTGATGATTGTTGAAGGCTATGACATCTGCGAGAGATCGTACGGGGGAGTACACGAGGTCTTTGAGGTAGGCATTGAGTGAAAGCTTGAACTCGGCCAATAATGCAATCGCTTCACCATTTGCAGTCGAATTTAGCATGATTTCTATGTTCTTCATTTTAAGATTGTCAACCAAAATAGCACCTTTTAATCTGTCACATGACATGAAACATTCTCTTTAATTTGTAAATTTAAAAGTTTTGAATTTTCAAATATTACATAGCTTTTACCAGATAACCATATTTTTGAAGTTAATCACCTCATGGTGCGAAAATGTGTTGCAAATGTATTAGCTTCCAATGACCCTTTGGAGTATTCATCAAAGAAGGAGCGAAAAATCCCCACCCTCTTACCCTTCAGCCCATCTTTCTTCAAGGACTTTTGGAATCCACCATTTGGAATAAACCTCTCTGCAGCCTTCGTTGCTTTAGCATCCAGTGGATCGAATCCCGTGATGACATCCAAGAGTTTCACTGCATCTTCCATTGTTCGTGCCATTGGCCCTATGGTTTGTAATCTTGGCGAGATGGGTACCATCCCAGAACGGCTGGTTATGCCCACTGTGGGCTTGATGCCCACCACTGAGTTCATCACTGCAGGGCAGGTGATGGCGCCATCCAAATCTGTTCCAAGTGAAACAGTAACTAGATTTGCGGCCACAGCTATAGCTGACCCGCTACTGGTTCCACATGGAGTATTTGTCGTAGGATAGGGATTTCTACCTTGTCCCCCTCGCGGACTCCACCCTTGGGGAGCCATTATTGATCGAAAATTGTCCCACTCGCTCATGCTTGCCTTACCTAGAATGATGGCGCCGGCATTGCGAAGGCGATGAATGACTCCTGCATCACACGAGACGATGGAGCCAAGAAGGGCGAAGGAGCCTGAGGTGGTATTGAGCTTATCGCGGGTGTTTATATTATCCTTGACAAGGACAGGTATGCCATGCAGGGGGCTGAGATGGCTATCGACACTACGCTGAAGGTCTGCTTTGGCTGCATCGTCGAGTGCATTAGGGTTGACCTCCATGACGGCGTTGAGGTAGGGGTTGAGAGCATTGATCTTTTCCAAGTAATGCTGGACAAGCTTGAAGGAAGTGAGCTTGCCGTCATTGAAGGCCGCCTGGATGTCGGAGATGGTAGCTTCTTCAAAGTGTAATGGACGCTCAATAGGTGACCTTGATGGAGGTAATTTAATGCTCAGTTTACTTAAAATTATATTGACGTATTTGAACTTCTTGCAAGCACAAGAATTTTTTCCTTATATATGTAGATTAAACATGAAAGTTAAAAAGAATTTATGAAGATTGCAAAACAAGTTGGCAACAAATACTTTCTTTTAAAAAAAATAAAATAAAATAAAATCTAACTGCAGGTTTTGGTGAGGCCCTTCCGGCTGATTTTTTTTTTCTGGTTGCTCCTACTCTTCTTGATGCATTTAATGTTCATAGGTTCATAGATTTTGGTGCTTTAGTTTCTATTTTGGATTTCCTTTCTGAGGGTTAACTTTTTGGTTTCCTGTCTTTTTCTTTTGGTGATCGAAATAGGTAAGATCATAGGTTCATAGGTTTTGTTTCAAGAACTATATTTTTAGAGAGCTTTTGATCTCTTAAGTACTACCCACCGCGACTTAGCTCATGTGGGGGGAGCTCGGCCAGGCAAAGCCTAGGTCTCGGGCTCGAATCCCATGGACGGACGTGACAACCTTAAGTGTTTGCTGAGGTAAATTGGTGTGGGTTTCCTGCTAGGTTGACCGGAGTAATTTACTCGCCACTAAGCAGAGGGGTTCATCATCACAAAAAAAAAGCTCTTACCTAATCAATGCGTAGGCCTCTCTTTGAGTTTAAACCCAAAATAAAAAATTAAAAATTCATCTAAAATGTAAAATTCTTGTGCACTTATTATTGATTTAGTAATTAAGGATAGATGTTCAAAAACACAAATAGTTTAAAAGAGAATAGTAAACCTGGTGCCCCTAACGCCATGCCAAGAGCTTGGAGCCGAAGGAAGACTTGCAAAGATGAGAAGTAGGAGAAGGGAGATTTGGGTGGTTGAAGCCATGGATTGATTTCTTCAACGTTGAGAATGCAAGTAAATGTTGGCTCCCTTCGTTGCTAAAATAATCAAAAATGTCTCTCGGGATTGCTTTGACAGAAAAAATGTATTAAACAATGGCTTTGTTGATTAGCCAGAAATTTGTCTCCATATAGTTAGCGTTAGCTTCATCTTTGAACTTTCTTCCAATTGGCGTTCATCTTATATTTCTTATTCATTGTGAGTTGGATCTAATGTATCTTAGTTTTTTTTTTTTAATTAATTATCCCAAAACTCTAAGATGGTACAGATTGATCGATTGTCTGGTTATTTTTTTTGGTGGTTGGTCGGTTTTTTTGTTTTTCTTTGCTGATCTGTCTCCTAGAGTTATTGGATGGCTGCTGTCAGCATGTTTCTAAGGTCTAGTTTGTCTTTAAGCTTGTTTCCTTTCTTCTAGCTTTGTGTTTTCTTTCCTTAAAGCATCTCCAACCGAGCTCAATTCCACCGTATGCCGTATGTCTTTTGTTTCATTCGAACTCTAGATCTCATGCCAAATTCTAGTTGGCAAACAGTGAAACGTTGGTATTGGGCTCGGAATTTTGGTATCGGGCTGTTCACCTACGCCAAAAAAATTCACTGCGGGATTTGTCGAAGAAGCACGCGAAAGAGGAGAAAAACATGCCAAAGATGGTTACCTTCATAGGAAGCGCGCCAAGGAAGAAGAAAATTGGAGATGAATGACTGCTTTTTGAAATTTTATTGCATTTAAGAGTGAAAAATGAATTTTTCGGTTGGAGATGCCCCTATGTTTCATTAGGTTCTATTTCGCTCTTCTTATGTGTTGGGCTCGATCTTCTGATTTCTTCTCTGTTCTACTGCTGCTTCTTGTGGCTCCCCTGGCTTGTTGCTCTCTCGCAGTGTTTGCCTGGGTGTCAAGTTTGGCTTCTCTCCTATGTTGTATCCTTTTGCCTATGCTCATTCCTATTGATTTTATTTTGCTGCCTTTGTCCTGTTTTTGTGTTTGTTTTTTGAATATAGGTCGCTATATCGCTTATCTCAATTAGTTTGTGAGAAGCCCCTTCGGTTGCAAATGTGGTTTTAGAGAGAAAATTATGTCAAAATAGAGGCTGCAAATTGCTACCAATACATACAACCAATGTATTATTCTACACCTGCAATTATACAAAAATCTACTAGGAAATACTAAAAATTACAAAATAATTTCAAATATTTATGAAACAAAATATCATGATCAAGCAAAAAATAGTAGATCAATGCCACGAGTTTATCAAAATTAATGTAATGCTAGTCAAATTAGAAGGTGACTCCTTTTCATTATATTTATATAAATAGCATCTTCTAATAGTTCTCTCCCAGTCATCCTTCACAATGATGGTCTCAGGTAGAAAAAATTATTATGTGCGGCCGTCAAATACCGTCCGGAAACCAATCAGAACGTGTCACGTCACCTCTTCTCTATGTACCGTGGCTCGGTACAGCTGACGTGGCTACACTTGATTCGCTGCGGGACATAGAGCTGTGTCCGGCCTCCACACAGAATAATTTCTCATTCGTTGCCTGGTAGAAGCATACTTAAATTGCGAAATTTCTCATTCGTTGCCTGATAAAATTATAAATTGAAAGAAATTGACACTTTTTTAAGGAAACTCATACTCTATCAGAGTTGGTAGAGGCTGCAAATTGATTCCAGCGAGGTGCTGAAAGGCATGGCTCTACGACATTCATTTTCCCTAGAAACCCAACACCGCAGTGCTGAATTTTGACGCAGAGACTCAGTTTAACGCCGCTGCGCTTATTATGGTTTTGCCGCGGCGCTTAAACATAGAAAAAATTGGCGCTGCAACATTGGATATTGGCGCCTCGATGTTATTGAACTTGGAATTGCGGTGTAATATACTCGAGCGCCGCAACGCCACTTCAAATTTATAATTTCTATGGTTTCTGATCACTTCTTATACAATACAACTAAAATAATATATTTTTACTAAAACTCAAATACAATAAATAGTATATAATTTATACTTAATAAATCTCATATCTTAAAGTCTTGCTTGTCCTTATGCAACAATAACATTCACCCCTTCATCACTTAATAACCAAAGTAAAAATTGATAAAAATTATTAACATATAGGATAATAAAATTTAGTCAAGAAGTAATTTGTCATGAACAAAATTATAATTCTAATTTGAAAAAAATCATGATAATTATCCTTTTTAGTCACCCTTGCTATTGCTTATTTTGAATCTATTAATCATATTTATAAATATAAAGTATAATGAATAATGTAGCCTAAGGACTAATTGCTTATAGTAAAGTAGGAAATTCATTAGTGTAATATCACATGTACTAGTTTACTTATTTTATCCCTTTTTATTTAATTAATATGTGCATTTGAATTTAAGCTATACTTGATACTGATTTTTTAAAGTAATACTATTTTTATTTTTTTTGTAATGTGATTTTTTCTTATTTTTCTTTCTTTTACTAATTTTGAAGTGCATACTTAATGATTTTGAATATTAATTTTTGATTTCATTCTCTTGCCATCCTATTGAATTAATATAAGGATTTAATAAGATCACTAATTCCATTTTCAAGTTTTACTATGATTCTCCTAATTTAAGCTACTCACATCTAATCCTTAAATTTATTTATTCATTTTCAATTCAGATGTTAAAAATTAAAATAATAATTTTTAAATTCAAAATTAAGTCAATTGCTTAGATAACATAGATTATTAATTAATTGTTATGTTTTTAAATTATGAATTATTATGCAATGTTCATTCAAACTATATTCCAGAATTTTAATATTATTCTAATTTTATATAATTTGTAATTATAATTTTTATTTTGGCTAAATATGTAATTAAAGTGTAATATCTGTAAAGGATATTATACAATAATTTAAGCATAATAAAATTAGTCAAATGTAAGCAACAAAATATATTAAAAACTAATAGTAACCTATCATAACTAAATATGAAAATTACAAACTAAAGATGCATCAAACTTAAGAAAATAATTAAGTACCAGAAAAAAAAAAAAACTTCATACACAAGTGGGTTGCCATCTATCAGTGCTATGTTTATACGCTTAAGCCATACTATATAACAATACAACATTAAAATAAAAAAAATAAAAAAAAAACAAAGAAACACCAACATAATTAGGTTGTCTCCCAATACAATGCTAAATTTATAGTTTTCACCAAGATTTACTTAGATTTTTTTTTTTTTTTGGCTAGGATGCAACACAACCTCTCCCAAGTATGATTTCCACTATGATCTTTCTCTTTTTATTTAGGGTTAAGTTCAGCATTACTAGATAGTGAACTAAGAGATCTACTGCTAAAAGAAATTGCAAGATGTCTTAATTGAGTTTTCAAAATTTTTATTGAAGGAGTTTGAAAATAGAAAGACATCTTTAGAAGAGGTAATGATTTAATTAGGAACTCACAATAGATTGTTGAGGATTATTCTAGTTTCCTCTTTGATAAGGTTATCCCAAATTCTACTAATTATTACCGCTAACATTATTGAACAAACCTAAATTAGAGTGGTTCCTCCAACCTGAATTGTAATTATTCGAATAGGGATAATTTTCTCTTCCAATTAAATTCATATTTTCAATCTCTAAAACACTAGTATCATCAATAGAATTCAAATTAAGCTCTTTCAATTATATAGATGATCCCGATCCTAAGTTACATCTAATAATATCCAATTACTTTAAAATAACAGCTACCCAAATAGTAAGAATTAATAAAGATCTGATTCATAAACTTAAGCTACAACTCTTAGGATTCACCTTATAAGTAGGACACTAAAAATTATTTATAGTCATTTTCTCTATTATTTCATATTCTTTCTCAAATGACTTAGACATTAAAGATTCTCTAGTTGCAATATCTATGATTGACATAAGAGATCCTACTAATCCATCATAAAAAGTTTGAATAACCAAACAATCAAGCAACATGTGGTGAGGACATTTCCTAAGTATTTCCTTAAATATCTCTTATCTTAAATTGATTCTCTTTTAAATTGGACAAAAGAAGTTATATCATTTCTATGTTTGATAGTTTCTTAAGGTGAAAAATACTTAGCTAGTAATTTGTGTGCCAACTAATAATCATTCGAAGTGGTTATAGAGCCTAGGGGAAAATAATTTAACCACAACTTTGTCTTGCCCCTTAGAGAAAATGAGAACAATCTAAGTCTAATTGCGGCATCACTGATATCATTATACTTAAATATTGCATAGATTTCTAAAAAAAAACTAGTTAAATGTAAGATAAGATCTTCAACTTGAGTTCCTCTAAACTGAAAATTTTGAATCATTTGAATGATAGCTAATTTCATTTAAAAATTATTAGTACGAATAATATGTTTATTAATACTCTAATGAATTTCTTTTACTACAAGATTAGCATACTCTTTAAGAGGTCTAGGATGGTCTTTGTTCTTGTACTTGGTCAGACATTTTTTTTAATATTTTTTTAATTTCTTTTTTAATTTTTTGTAAGGATCATTTCTATTTCTGGATCAAACAACAAGGGTTCCTTATTAGATCTACCTATCATACAACAAAATTAAAACAACTAAAAATCATAAACTAAACTATAAAACTAAATAATTTTTTTATTCTTTCAAAATTTTAATTAAATGGAATAAATATGCAGGATATAAAAAGGTCTAAATATACACTTATTTTAATAATATAATCAAAATTGTAATATGCATATTACTTCCTCAGTAAGGATACCAATAACTTGATGGGGCTTAAGGAGGCTACCAGATGCTAACAGTGTGAGCTAATATGAGACTTACTGAGTTTGAAATATGATTAGGTTTTCTTTGATATGAATTAATGTAAATCCACTAAAATATATATGTATATGTGTCAAACCAAGTAACAAAATGATATAGTAGAGTGTCAAATCTATGAGGAAGTGTTATGCTTAGTTGCAACTTAACAAGTATTGCTACTTCAAATGCATGATTTATTTTATCAGATATACCAACATTTTCTACAGCTGGCACGCCGCTGGTAATTAACCGGCGGTCGCCGGGTGTTTTACTGCCGGAATTTACCTACTATTTTAGCCGCCGAAAAACCGTCGGAAAGGTTAGCCGCTGAAAAATGACCGTCGGACTTCCTTTCCTATGGTGTTTATTCCGGCGGTTTGAAAAAAGTCGAAAACTGCTGGAAAATTTACAAACCGCCAGAAAACTTATTTCAACCACAAAATTTGGCGATTTTTCTGTAGTGAGATAAAAATGATATTTTTGAGTTTTTATCACTGAAAGAAAATCTTGCAAAAAAATTTAATACTTGTAAAAATAAAATATTTTGGACTAATGAATGTTTAAAAATATAACTTTCCTAATGAGACTCTTAAATATAGATGTGGATCATAGCATATGTATCCCTAAATCTCTGTCGAACTTGTAGGGGTGAGAAAAAAGGTTTTTGGTCTTTCTACAATTTTTCTATCTTCATAGAACCTAGAATATTCAAATATTATATGTCTAGGCATACCAATATTTTATTTTAATACTCCTAATTACTCCAGCATTCCTTCATCGAGACTATACATAATAATAGATTTTAATTATTCATCGCTATTTTATGCATTAAATGAAAAATGTGCGATATTCAAAATATCATTACTTTTATTAACGCACAAGAGTCTACATTAGTACATGCTATGCTTATTATATTATTAGCCCAAAACTATAGAATTAGCCGGACATAGAGGAAATAACAAGTAAACAGCTCATTGTCATTTTATTGAATAGAAAAATAGATACAAAAGAAGTAATAAGAAAATTATCTCTAAAAAGGATCAAATGATCAAGCAAACTCATTTGTTATGTTTTTTTGCCTAAATTGCTTTATAGTATTATTATAATAAGCTATCTAAATAAAATCTTGTAGAATGTTTAATACTATATTACCTAATTTATGAAAACTAAGGGTGGGCAACTACCCACCATAAAATCTTCTATAATATAGCTTGTACACTAAGCCAAATAATTTTATTTTAGCACAAGCTTTATGTCAGAAATAAATCAATAAAAATATTTATTCTACTTCTTTTATTTTATAAACAATTTATTTCAAATTATAGATTTTCATTACCTTAATTGGAATATCATGCATTCCAACCTAGGTTAGGACCAATCACAAATTATGTTAATTTTTATTATATAAATGTATCAAATCAGTGGTGGAGGAGGTTTTCTAACTTTGGTAGCTTTTTCAAAGGCATAAGCTATCTCAATCAATGTTGCATCTGAACCCTGCAACCCAGCAAAGGATATACCGAAAGGAGCACCAGAGTTATTATATCCAGCTGGTACGTTAATAATGGGAAAGCCACCGATCGCCATAGAATGTGACAAACTAAAGCCGGGGAACACCACAGCATCTAAGCTTTCCTCTTGTATAAGATCCTCCATTCCCTCCTTTGAGAGTTGAGCCATTCTCTTAATAGCAATCTTCTCAGTCTCGCCTATGCCATTTGTTTGTTGTGATGCAAGGAAGATTATTTGCCCATATTCTTTCATCCTCTCCTGTGTAAATTGATAATGAACAAGGCCAATTATTTAGTCTTCCTTACATGTAACTATAGATGCACGATGATTATATTATAATTACCTCGATCGAATGCTGATTGTTCAATTCTATGACATCTGCTAGAGATCGTATGGGAGACGACACGAGATCTTTGAGGTAGGCGTTCAATGAAAGTTTGAACTCAGCCAAAAGTGCAGTTGCTTCACCACTTGCCGTTACATTTTGCGTGATCTCCACATTCTTCAATTCAATGTTGTCAACTAAGGTTGCACCTTTTAATCTATGATAAAGAAAATAAATTTTAATTTTCAATTTGAATTCATTTGCTTTTCAAATATATTTACTTAATATTTAAATATTTTTTTCATAGCACCTTTTTTATTTAATTTAAAAAAAAAAATAAAACACCATGCAAATACATTGATCATAATATGCGAACCGCCATAATCAATAATAAGAAGTTGTTTTTGACATCCAGAAATTATAAATTTAGGTTTTTTTTTTTTTTTTGGAAATCGAAGGGGCTTTGAGGGTGATGGAGGGGAAGGGATAAAAATTGTGTTACAAGAAGATTTAGTGTGAATGATTGCATGTAGATGAGGGTATGACATATCTGATGGCTATAGGGGTAATGGAAAGGTTAGGCATGAGTGAGATGTTGGGGAATATGTTGATATGATTGTAAGAGAATGAAGAATTAAGAGATCTAAGTAATTACCTTTGGGGACAACTAAGTCTTCCACCATAAGAACCCGTGGGTTGGGGGCAACCAAGCACACAATCCAAGAAAATAACTAGTTTTTTTATCAAATACAAATTCTACTTTTATTATTAATGCCTGCAAGATTTAAGTTATTACATAAGGCATTATAATGTAAAATTAAAAAAAAAATGGAGTGTAATATAAAATCTACAAACAAATAAGAAAATGAAGTGACACTAATCCACAATTTGCTCCCCACATGGGGTGGTAGAAATCTCCTCATTCCATAACCATCTAATGCTAATTAAAAATGTGGTAAATACAATGAAAGTGTCTTCCACATGGTAATAAATATTAAAAGTTCAAATTTTCAAAATTCTAAGTTTAAAATACTAATAAATATTGAAAGTTCACATTTTTAAAATTCTAAGGTTAAAATTTTTAATTTTTAAACTCAAGTCATTGTAACAATTTTATTTATTTCCAAATCAAGACTTTTTCATCATGCTAGGTTGATGGTCCCCTATTGTCCCTTAATTTCAACCTTTGATTTTGATCTTATCAAAGGGTTATCATAGCTATTGATCTAATCTTGTACTTATTTTGTGGTCACTACAATCTATTGCTTGAAGTTCTACATCAAATAAGGAGCTACTTCAAAAGCCCTTTTAATAAGTTTGAGATCAACTAAGAGCGCAACATAATTCTCTACTTATGGCCAAAGTTCAAAAGATTTTTAATAATAATACCTAAAACTATATCTCTTTTTGGGCACCTTCTAAAATTTTCAAAAGAGTGCATACTTCATCACATCAACATCAAAAGAGGTTCAATTACATTTTTTGTCATAAAGTCTATTGACTTCATTTGCAAATGAGGTTGATAACAACCTCATTTACTTATCCTTTTCCATTAGGATTCCTTTCTTGATAAATATCTCCCTCATAAGACTCTCATGGGCAGACTTCTAATGACTAAGCATTAGTTAGCCACAAAAAAACTAAAAACACTAGGTTAATCGATACCTTATACTCAAACAATTGACTAAAGAAAACCAAATCCTTGAAAGTTACTCTACATTAGGATGTTAGGGAGAATTTTCTATTTGGACTCAATCAATTTTTTCTATACTAAGGAGGGAAGTTAACTAAAATTGCTTCAATATCTCTTTCAAATCTAAATAGAGACATACACACTCCTAAGTTTTTTTAACCTAATTAATTGGCTAAATCAACCAAAAAAATTTTTTAACCTAACAAATTGGCTAGATTAGCCAAAACATTATTTTTAACTAACTAATTGTATTATAGATGAGGAATTATTTCCACTAAGCTTAGTAGAACACACAAGCATAAAACCTAAACCTTAGAGGACAATAGGGCGATATGGTTTGTAGAATGATGTGGGTCTTGGCTAGGAAAACTATGGCTTTATTGGGAGAGATTTGCACTCCCTCTTACTTCTTGATTAAATGCTACTAGGTAGAAGCTTTCTATCCCAAACCAAGCCCATTTCAACTCCCTTAACTACATTGAGGAAGATGATGAAATCATGATTGTTCAACCTATTTTATATAGCTTATATGACTTTGATTGAGTAGAACACACACAAGTCCAATTTTAATTTATATTTTAAAGAATTACCTTAAATTTTTTTTTTCAATCTACATATCCAAATCAAATAAAAATTTAACTAAAAAAACAACAACAACAACAACATCAAGCCTTTGTCCCACTACGTTAGGTCAACAACATGAATCATTTTTCGTCATTGTGTCCTGTTAAAAGTCAAATTCACATTTAAATCTAAAAAATTTAATTTAAAAAAAGAAGATTAAATTAAGCAGAATTTGGGAAAAATATGTTAATGTCAAAATTCCATTATTTTCTAATTTAAAAATCATTCATTACCCTTTTTAATTAAATAATTGATCAAATGGATTGAAAAAATTCCTGAAAAACTTGGAAGTGTCAAATAAAATATAACAAACCTTTGACATAAAGGCTATATGAGCCATAACATACATGTTCATATTTTTAATATTGCTAAGTTTAAAGTTCAAAATTATTAACAAAAATAAAATTTTAATTTAAAATTCTAAAAACTTCATTGGTTGATCATGCATAGTTTTATTAATTACTACATTTATAGAGTAGTCAAAGTGTTTGGCAAATTAAAATTATTTGATTTTCCTTTTTTTTTATTTATGAAAACATATTTTTATAATCCCAAATATTCCCATTAAATTTGGGATGTTCTTTATGTCAAATAAAATAATCCTGAAAATTTTCAGCAATTAATTTGATCAACTGTACTTTTAAAAAGAAAATCAATATTTATAAAATTACCAATTTTTTCTCTTGTTGGGCTCACTACCATGACATTCTTTCTAAACATGTTTCTTTGTATCATAAATATGACATCATTTACGTACTAAGAACTATTTGAGGACTTTTATAATTTTTTATATTGAAAATATTTCAATTATTTGAATAAAAAAACTAAATTAAATACCATTGGTATAGTTTGACTCATTTTGTCATGTCATAGCATAGCATCACATGCAATGATATGACTCTCCAAAATTAAAAGTGTCATAAATGACATTATTTAATCTAAAGATTTAATTTTTTTGAAATGGAAGATTTAATTAAAGTATTAAATAATTTCTTAATATTTTAAAAATTATCATTTGATTTAATGAAACATTTTCATTGACATTATTTAATCTAAAAACATTACTATTGTTGGGTTCCAAGGTGTTGATGAGAAATGTGGAGGGTTTCATTAGGTAGTTGATCGCTATCGAAAAACTTATCTAACAATCATAACAAGAATCATTTAATACAATAAGTTAAAGTTGATGTGTTCCTTAGAGGTGACACAATATATGGCCTGAATATAGGAAAAAGTGAGCAAGGGTTGTTGCAGCAACACTCGAGTAACGTGTTAAATAAGCAAGGATTCCCATATTATGAATGAATGTGGACAAAGATGTTAGTCCATGAAACTAGAATTAGAATAAGAATTTGGAATGTATATTTTCTTACAGACAAATTAATAAAATTAAAAGATATGATACTTCATAGAAAGATAAATATTTTTTGTATTCAAAAAACTAAATGTGTTGGAGAAAGGTTAAATGAATTGATAGTTTATGATTTAAATTATGGTATTCATGTAAAAATCATACTAAAAACTGTGTAGATGTGATTATTATAATAAGAGCTTGAAGGATAATATTATAGAAATTGAAAGAATTGGAGATAAAGTTTGTAATAGCTTGAATTTAACCCAATTAAATAATTTTTTCATGAGTCTTATTAGTCTAAATCATAAACCGTCTTCGTCATAACATAGGTATTATAGTGCTTTAATCACACTAATTTTTTCATATTTTTTTGACATTGGTGTAAATTTTTAAAAAATTGATAACCTGTGAACTTGGATAGAAAAGTGAAGCTAATGAAGCAGAGAAGATTATCCTTCTTTCTTACTATTCAATGTATTACAACTGCTCTATTTATCTATGGAAAGTAATCATAACAGAAATAAAGCATAACAGAAAAATGTTAGTGCTGTGACAGAAGTTTGTTATAATGTAACGTGTAGAGCCAAACGCATGAGACATGAACGATCCTGATGAAGTAGTAACCGAAAGCTGCTGATGAGCGTGTGAGGTTGTTTACAAACCCCCTCAAACTGATGATGTGGAAGCATTTATCAATTTGTTCGACAGCATCTTGAACCGTTGAATGGGAAGGGACTTGGTGAAGATGTCGGCTAGCTGATCCTGAGAGCTGATGTGATGAACGGTGAGATGCTTCGCTTGAATGCAATTCCGAGTGAAGTGACAGTCGACCTCAATGTGCTTGCTACGAGCGTGAAAAATGAGATTATTTTCCAAGGTAATAGTTGAAGTATTATTTTTCATGGTTGGCTTGGATTGAGGAAGATTAAAGTCTACTAGCAGACGTCAAAGCTAGATAATTTCGAAGGCAACGATAGCCAAAGCTTCAGTTGAAGAACGAACCACAGTGGATCGGATTGCTTTTTATCCAGCCATGATCTAAGTGACTTCCCCAGGAAATTGCAGTAACAGGATACTAATTTGCAATCATGAATGTTGCTAGCCCAGCCCAAATCAGCGTAGCTGGAAAATTTGAGGCTATCATTATATAAGGGAAGCCCGATATGAAGTGTACCTTGAACATAGCAAAGTAGCCTCTTTAGATCTTCAAGGTGTGAATTGAGGGGAAGATGCATATACTGACAGAGTTGATGCATAGTGGACTGAATATCATGAGGGCGTGTGAGCGTAAGATATTGCAAAGATCCAATTAAGTGTCTATACAGTTGTGGATTAGAGAACTCAATATTAGAGGTTTTGGTGAGATGAGATTTGCTCGAGATGGGTGTGACTACCGATTTGGAGGTCTGCATACCAGCACTTTCCAAAATCTTCTGAGCATACTGCTGCTGACTTAGGACAATGCCAGAATTTGTTGAGATGGCTTGTATGTCGAGGAACTGAGCCAACAAACTAAGATTCTGCATCACAAATCAAGTGTGTAAGTTGAAGAGAAGTTTGGCTAGCTGCGTGGGTGAATTTTTGGTCAGTAGAATATCGTCAACATAGATAAGGATATACATGAGAACTGAGCCTTATTTATATGTAAGGAGGGAGGGGTCTACAGCACTCCAAATTACTGTAGGTGAGTTGAGAGGGTAGCATACCATTCGCATGGTGATTCTTTGAGTCCATAGAGTGCATTTCTCAACCTACAAATGTGCTGTGGATGAAGGGTATCCGGAGGCTGCTGTATATAGATGGTTTCAGATAGTGTGTCGCGAAAGAACACATCGGATACATCGAGCTAGTAAATGTTCTGATTATGATATAATGCAATGATGATAAGAACATCAACAGTGGGAATTTTTTCTGCCAGCTGAAAGTCTCACTATAATCATGTCCTTGTTATTGGTTGAATCCTTTGGCAACTAATCGGGCTTTGTACCTAGCAACCGAGCCGTCTGAATTGAATTTGGAGCGATACATACACTTACATCCCAAGAGATTTTGATCAGGGGAGGGAGGAACGAGGTCCAAAGTTCCTTGAGCCTAAAGGACTTGAAATTCGTGAGACATGGTTGATCACCAATGTTCAAATTTGACAGCCTGGGCATAGGTGGTAGGTTCAGTAGTTTGAATAAAGTGGGACATATCAAAAGCTACTTTGGGCTTGGTGTGTCCACTTTTGAAGCGTGTTATCATAGGATGGGTGGGAAGGACCGATGTAGTAGTAGGTGGAGATGCTTGAATTGTAGAAGTAGGCGAAGAGACCGGTGTATTGGATGGTGGAGGTAATGTGGATGAGATTGAGTCAGAATTGTGTACATAAATTGGAAAATGGGAAATAGGAGATTATAATCCAGCTGCTGGAACAAGGATTAAAGGTGGAGTTGAAGATATAGTGGATTTTTTGTGGAATATGAGTGTGAGAGAGTTAAGTTTGAGAGAATGGGAAAATTGCTTCGTTAAAGACAACATGGCAGGATGTGTAGATTTTGTTTGTGGTAGGAACAAGGCAACGATATCCTTTTTGGAGAGGAACAAATCCAATGAATACGCAAGGGTGAGACATGGGTGATAATTTGTTGGGTGAATAAGGTCGAAGCCAAGGATAGCTTATGCATCCAAATACTTTAAGATGTTCATAGGTGGGAGGAGTGTCATATAGCAATTCATAAGATGATACATTGCAGGTGTTACGGGATGGTAGATGATTGATTAAGTAGACAGCTGCATGAAGGGTGTCAACCCATAGAGATTAGGGAAGAGAGGCTTCGATGAGAAGAGTGTGAATGGTTTCAGTTAAGTGACGGTGTTTCCTTTCCGCCACTCCATTCTGGGATGGAGAATAGGGGCATGTGAATTGATGTATTATGCCATGTTGCTTTAATAGAGTGTTGAGTTTGTTGTTAATGAATTCGCCGCCACATTCTATGTGAAAGATTTTAATGTAAGCATGAAATTGACGTTCCAACATGTTTTCAAATTCAATGAACTTTTAAATGACATCTTATTTCTGATATAATGGATAGACCCATGTGTATTTAGAGAAGTCATTAATAAACGACACAGAGTAACAACAACCTTGAATGGAATCAGTGGGAGAAGGCCCCCAAACATCTAAATGCACAAGGGAGAATGGTGACTTGCTAACGCTTTGAGATACATTGAAAGGAAGTCAGTGGGTTTGGCCATCCGACAACCATTACAGTGAGTGGGGAGAGAAGAAATACAAATAATACAACTATTCTTAGCTAAGCTAGAGAGTGTTTGAGCAGAGGAATGTCCAAGTCGGCGATGCCAGAGGTCAGGAATAGTTTGGATGGAGATAAGAGCAAGATCCGAAGATGGTGAAGATGTTGAACGTTGTGAGTGGAAGGGATAAAATCCATTAATATATGGACCCATTAAAAGAAGTCGGCGGGTCTTCTGATCCTTGATTGCGTATAGTAGCCATTTGCATAGAAAGTGATGACATAGTTATTATCAGAGGCTAAGCGATGAATAGACACTACAAGAAATTCATCTATTACCGACAATTTTTTCCAGCGGTATACCTGGTATTACCGACGGTTCTGAAAAAAAACCGGTGGCTTTTCGGCGGTTATTAAGCCGCCAGAAAAAACTGCGTCGGAAACCGTTGCCGGCGGTTTTTTTCCTGCTGTTTTTTTCCTCGGCGGCTTTCCAACGGTCTATGGTGCCGGTTATCACCGGAGTTATTAAAAGCGGCTTTCCGGCCGTCCAACTGCCGGACAAGTTACCGGCGGTTCATGCCGACGGAATTGCAAGATTGGGAACAAGATTGAGTTGAGATAGCTGAAGACTACCTGATGGAGTTGGGAGGTTGATGTACCTTCCACCTCAGCACAAGGTAGACCTCCTCGGTCTGTGGACACATATGCCACAGTTTTACAGTTGCAGACTCAGATGGTTGAGATGGCTAGAGCCATGGCGACAATGACCGCTCAATTGACCCTCATAATATATACAAAATAATACATGAGAAACAAATTCTTACATCATGTGACATTACTGTAAATATTGTTTCACACACTATGATGAAATGTCCTAATCAAAACCAGTTGATGATCATCATACCATTAGAGTTGGTGGCTTACGGATTCTTGTAGCTTGCTCAAAAGCATAAGCAATCTCAATCAACTTGTGATCCGAACCCTTCAATCCACCAAAGCAAATGCCAAAAGGAGCTCCAGAGCCACTATAGCCCGCTGGCACGCTTATAGCTGGATAGCCACCAATAGCTAGAGCCGATGATGCCAAAGCGTCTGGGAATACTATAGCATCCAATCTGTTCTCCTTCATCAGCTTCTCCATTCCCTCATTCGAGAGCTGATCCATTTTATTCCTTGCTTCACGCTCAACTGCACCAATTCCATTCGTTTTCTGAGATGCCATTAAAATATCTTGGCCAAACTCTTCCGTTCTTTCCTGTTATAAATAAGGTGATAATACAAAACTTCTTTACTGCACGCAGATAATTTACAAAAATATTCAAAGCATTTGATTGTGCTATATATACTTACGGTTAGGGGTGTCAATATTTGACACCACCCGAAAATCCGACTCGAATTCGATCTGAAAATTCCGGGTTAGGGTCAACCCAGATTCGAAATGGGTTGGGTTCAAAAATTTGACCCGTTTAAATAATCAGGTCGGGTTTGTGTTGACCATTTGATCCAAGATTGACCCGATTTTGACCCGAAAACTAACAATTTTTTGTGTGCCCTCGAATCATTTGTGGTGTCGGGTTGACCCAGACCCGAGGCGGGTCAGGTTCGGGTTTGAAATACCGACCCGTTTGTAAAAACGGGTTGGGTTCGGGTTGACCCGAATAGTGCCGGGTCAGTTTCGGGGAAATTGACACCCCTACTTATGGTAGAAAAGTTCTTATATATTGCACCTCAACTGAGTGGTTGTTGTTGAATGCTATGATGTCATGAAGAGATCTGACTGGGGAGGATACTAGATTTTGGAGGTATGTCTTCAGCGAGAGCTTGAAATCAGCTAAGAGTTGTGTCACCTCACCACTTTCAATTTGGTTAAGCATCAGTGTCACATTTGCCAACTCCAGATTGTCTACTAATATTGCTCCTCGTTGCCTATAAAATTTACTTTTGTGAGCTAAAGATCTGACAAGATGCAGGTTATATATACACTGAAAAATGTAAGGAGGACTACAAATAAGAATTTCAAATATTTTGCAAAGTAAAACAAAATAATAATAAAAAGGAAAACCCTAAACACTTTTCAATTTTAGGCTTCGTTTGGGACGGCATTCTTACTGCTTTATAAAGCTGCTTTTTAGTGTAAAAATATCTTAAAAGTAAGAAAAAAATTGTGGTCTAAAGTTAGCTCAAACGAAACCTTGGGATGACTTTTTTATTACTTCTTAAAGCAGCTTTCTAATATAAAAATTAAAAATTTTGTACTAAAAAGCTGTTTTAAGAAGTAATAAAAAAGCAGTCTCAAATGAAGTCTTAGGCTTCGTTTGGGACGACTTTCTTTCTGCTTCTTAAAGCAGCTTTCTAGTACAAAAATTTTTAACTTTGTACTAGAAAGCTGCTTTAAGCAGCAATAAAAAGGCCGTCCCAAACGAGGCCTTAATAATCACAACCACCATAAATGTAAGAAGAGAAAAGCTCTCATTGCCATTAGAGAATATCATATGATCAGCATCACCACAAATATGAACATCATATGCTCATAAGGCAATCAGAATAATACAAATGAAGCTTTTATTACACTATTATCAAAAAAAAAAAAACTTGTTTTAACTTGTTATTAACCTTTCTGATAGTTGCTTTAGTGATATAAATCTATCTAAACAAAAACAAATTAATTGTTGAGAGAAGACTTTATAAAATGCATCATGGCTGCAAAGGAAAGAAAAAAAAAATTTCCCCCCAACCAGCAATTCATTAGTTAAGTTTATCAAAAAGAATCTGGAAATCACACATCATAAGCCTCAGATCAAAAATTAGGAGGCCAAAGTGAGTGAAAGGTAAGGTAAGTTAACCAATTTAAAACCAACAATGACAGTAAATCTTGCAACATTTGAAGCAAATGTAGAAAAACTGAAAACAAACTTCTGCCATTAGCATGAGTTTTCATCAAATCATTAAGATTTTGTTTGGAACAACTTTTCTACTGCTTTCTAAAACAGTTTTCTAGTTAAAAAAATTTTAAACTAAAAAGCTGCTTTATAAAGCAGTAAGAAAGTTGTACCGAACGAAGCCTTATACCGCTACATTTTTTCTGCTTTTAAGAGATTTTTGTATTAAAAAGCAGTTTCACAATTGTAAAAAAACTGTCCTAAATAAAGCCAAAATCTTTGGAGATAAGCAAATATTCGGAACATTGAGGAAGACTTGGCATGATAAATAAAAAGTAAATTGTCGACAAATATATTCAACACATCATTTTGAATGATAGATTTCATTTAACTTTTATTGCATATTTTTCAATAATAGTCGTAAGTTATCCATGATAATAGTAAAGAGAAAAAGAAAAAGTGAGCATCTTGGCCTCAAACAATTAGAGTAATTAAGATAACCACATAACTAATCATTTTTATAATCATAGAAAAAAGGCAAAAAAAAATGAAGAAAGTTAATTAAAAAACAGGAGGAAAGCCAATACAAGTTAGTCAAAGCAATCAAAAGCTTTCCTAAGATCCATCATAGCACAATCATACTTGTGAAGGATATGAAGTTAAGATTATGTAATCTTTTTGTTAATAGCTTTTCAATTCATATAGGCCTAAAACACAAAATTATATTTGTTGTATTTTTTAGGGATTAAATTATGACTAGGTTTCGTTAGGACAATTTTTTGTCAATATTTTTTAATTATTTTTCAAAAAAAATATCTATATATTAGAAAGCTACTGTAAAAGGCACTTAAGAAACTATCCCAAATGAAGTCTAGAGGTTTAGGCTTCGTTTGAGGCGGCTTTTCTGCTATTTCTTAAATCAACTTTTTAGTACAAAATATTTAGTTTTTGCACTAGAAAGCTGCTTTAAGAAGTAGTATGAAAGCCGTCCCAAACGAAATCTTAAAATAACTTATCATAATCAGATCTTAAGAAAAGGTTTTGGACGGCTTTAATAAACTGAGAGCAAAGTGTCTTTGAAATTTTTTTTGAATTAAAAGCATCATATCCATCCTTGATCTTAACTTGAAATGCTAGAACAATAAAAAGCTATTTTATAAGAATTGGGGGAACTCCTAAAAATATATATTTGGTAAAAGCTAAGTGAGAGAAACTAAGAGCATTCGATGAGTGGCCTTTTTATTCTAAAGTTCCTGCATTTCTAAAATTTTTGGGAGATCAAATATACTCATTTAATTTATGAAATAAGTTTGAGATCGACATTTGGTGGACCCTCAAAGACCAATAAATTAAATTCCAACACGTTTCAAAATTCTTTAAATATGTTTTACCTCATTTAAGTTAAGTGATTAAGTGTGATAATAAGTAATCCATGGCTATGAAAATTCCCAAAAAAAAAATGCAAATCAACTTCAGATCGATACTTCTAAGGTTCTTAAATCATGTCAAAATTGATCTCAAAATTCCCCTAAAATTGTACGAATGATTTCCCCTATTGTAATGAATCTGGGTACTCTCTTTTAGGAGCCCTCCTCTCTCATGTATGACGCTTTGGAGCCTCCAAAGGCTTCAAACACTTCACTGCGTGAAGCCTAGAACCCCTTAGGTGTTGGTGAACCCTTTAAATAAATCTTGGGTCGTCCTAATTTTTGTTGAACTCAATTCAACTTGGATCATCCCAGTTAGCCTCCCCTTTCTTGGTGTCTTTTTGGACACTCATAGGGATTCTCAAATAACCTCTAAAGAATTCAAGAGAGCACTAAGAATTCTTAGGAAAAAAACCTAAGTCCAACTGTTTCTTTTGTTGAGCCCAAAATAAACAATTGATCCTCACCTAAGGCAAAGATCCTAGTCTTAGCCTCGCATATTTACTGAACCCATGTTAAGCAAATGAACCTTCATCCTTTGATACAAAAGTAGAAGAATCCCCTGATGACCTGTATCACTAAAGTTACAAATCATTTCTTGTTTTAATGGACCCTGAGTCCTAGATAATCCCTCATTTTTCTTAGCCTCAAAGCCATTGAAGATCGTCCAATCTTTAGCTCAAAAAGCCATAGGTTATATTACTTATTCCTTAGCCCAAAAGGCTTTGAGAGCCCAACATCACCTTAGACTCAAAGTTATAGGTCCTTAATCACCTTCATTTGCTTGATTCACAATCAAGCAGATGATTTCCTAGCTCTAGGTCTCTGAGACCTTAGCTCCTTCTATTGAACCCAAACCAAATAGGAAACCCTCTCTCTTTGGCTTCAAAACCAAAGTCCACCTACCAACCCAATCAAGTAGATAACTTCTGCATTTAGATGTAAACTCTGAACTTTATCACTTAACTAAAATAAGTGATTTTACTCTTTATAACATTTAAAATATAAGCTTCTAGATTTCCTTTAGAAATATCTTCCTCTTGAAATTCATCTTATTCAATTAGATAAATTTCACGAAGTCCTAAGTCAAACCCTTAGACAGATTTATTTTACATTATTAAGCAAACATCTCTCTTATCCAAACATTAAGAAAATATCTAAAATCTATAAAATTACTTAGTTTTTTTTTGGATGCTAAGATATATCATTCCATCCCAATGTGGAGCATCCACATCTTGAATTTTAGGATTCCATGAATTGCAAATTTTTCTTAAAACAAGCAGTGATCATTTTATGGGATCTTTATAGCCCTCTAAAAATATGAAACACCCTAAAAATCGAATAAAAGTATTAAGTCATATATAATTTAAAGTGAAACCATCTCACAATTATTGGATTAAGAGTATTTAGTTGATGGAAAGCTTTTCCAAATTAAAATGTTAAGAGATTTAGCCAAAAAAGATCACATGCATAGAGGGAGAAGGGAGGGGAGAGAAAAACCAACCCATGGAATAGTAAAGGGATCTTATGAGGGAAGAATTAAGAGAAATCTTATAAGATTGAGCAAAGGAGAGGCCATTGAGAGAAGAGAGAGTATATGAGCAGCAAGACCTTAAACAATAGGGTTTTATGAAGATTAGGATAATAGGCTAATGCAAATTAAGATGGTGGTGGCAACTGGCTTCAGTTGGGGAAGATAGTAGCAGAGGAGAAAACCCTACCAGTAGTGGCCAAGAGCAAAAGAGTCTTAACAATCCTCATAGAGTCCTCATACTATACATTTTTTCAAAATGTTTTTAACTCTCCAAATTAACCATTATATAAAGCAAAGAATAATTGATTGACATGACCACTAAGATAGGAATTTTTCTCATTTATCCCCATCAGAATTAAGCATATCAAAATATAAAATATAGGATGAACTTCAAAATCTTAAATTTATGATAAAATTAATGCTACATATGATGTCCTCAATTATATTAATCTCAATACAAATAAAAAAATTTTAAAATTCATCATGATATATTTTACATTAGAATATCCTCATATAATTTCTCTCATAGAAAATTAGTTTCAATTAGACATATTGATGTGAAACAAACAAACGAGATAATTTCATATTTCTTTGTGCTCATTATAAATAAATATATGATAGGGGTGTAGTGAATCGAGCCGACTCATGAGTTAGCTCAACCTTGACTCGATAAATAGCTCGTGAGCTGAGCTCAATGAGCTAACGAGCAAAGCTTGAGCCAGCCTTGTCTCTCATTTAAGAAATATTAAAGTAAAATACAATTAATCAAATTTAAGAGTTTTAAGTATAAAACTATTAAAAAAAGTTTAATAACTATATCTCACTTTTTATATCAAGTGATTCCTTATTATTTATCTTCAAATTTCTCTTTTTTGACAATTTTAGTACAATAATCAGCAAATCATAGTTATTTTCTATCTTTCATGATAAATTAGCCTGTTCTCTTTTTCTATCTTATTATTTAAGCTCAAGCACCATGTCAAAGTCATGATTAATTAATGAAGCTCAAGCTCACTATAAGAATGATTCAAACGTAGCTCGACACATTTGTAGCTCTAACATATAAGGAATTAATTCATGTGATGATCTCTTTGATTAAAATCATGAGAAGATGCCACATAAAATAATAATAATAATAATAATAAGTAGAGAAGACTTGAATTGTTCCATGCAAATTAAAGTCAACTTAAGTTGAAGTAATGCTCAATTTTGTCTTGCTTGACCAACTTGCTCAGATTCCATGTCAAATATCCCTCACTTTTATTTATATATATATATATATATATATATATATATAGTTTTAATTGGCATATGGCACTTTTTTCAGCCAAGCATCAATTACATTTTTACGAGATTCCCTTTGCAATGCATTTATTTTATATTAGCTTTTGTGCTAAAATGAAGTAGTACCTCATATAAAGTGATGAAAATTTATGAAATGCTTATTTGGAATTTTTAATTTAAAATTAAGTATTTAAATTTAATTTTAAATTATAAATATTTCTAATATTTAAAATAATTTATTTGAATATTCAAAAAAAAAGTAAAAGTTGAACCGATTGATTCAAGAGAACTGTGACCGATTCAATGGTTTTCTGTTAAACCGGTGGTTTATATGATTCTAGCCGGTTTGATGTAGAAGCAGTTTTAAAGATGAACTGAACTGCCATAAAACCAGTTCATAATTGAATCGATGAGACCAGCTGATCCAGATCCGATTTTTAAAACATTGCATTTAACTATCAAAAGATTCATAGCATGATAATTAGAATTTGGAAGAGATATTAATTTTTTAATATCTCAATGTTAAATCTCATATTATAGAATTTATAAATTTAACTTTTATTAAAAGTTCTATTAAAGCATCAAAGAAACTACTAACCTCATGGTTTCAAAATGCGCCGCAAAGGTGGTAGCTTTCATGGATCCTGCTGCGAAATCAAAAAAATTTCGCCGCAGAATCCCCACTCTCTTCCCCTTCAACCCGTCCAAGTTCAAGAACCGCCGGAATCCACCAGACGGAATAAACCTCGCTGCCGCTGAAGTGGCTTCAGCGTCGCGCCGATCGAACCCCACGATGGCATCCAGCACTGTCACCGCGTCCGCCACCGTTCGGCCGAACGGCCCAATCGTGTCCTGTTTCGGTGAAATCGGTATCACTCCGGCACGACTCGTCAGCCCAACCGTCGGCTTAATCCCCACCACCGAGTTCTTCGCTGCCGGGCAGAGGATTGACCCATCTGTCTCCATGCCAAGCGAAACCGCCACCATATTCGCCGCCACGGCAATCGCCGACCCGCTGCTCGACCCGCACGGGTCCTCCTTCTCCGCATAAGGGTTCCTCCCCTGCCCACCTCTCGCGCACCACCCATTCGGGGATTTAGTTGACCGGAAATGGGCCCACTCGCTCATAGTAGACTTGCCGAGGATGATGGCGCCGGTGAGGCGGAGGTGTTTCACGACGCGGGCGTCGCGAGGGACGATGGAGCCGAGGAGGGCGAAGGAGCCGGCGGTGGTGTTGAGGCGGTCGCGGGTGGCAATGCTGTCTTTAAGGAGGATGGGGATGCCGTGGAGAGGGTGGCGAAAAGAGCCGTCTTTTCGTTCTTGGTCAGCGCGGCTTGCGTGGTAGAGGGCATCAGGGTTTATTTCTATGACGGCGCGGAGATAAGGGTTTAAAATTTTGATTTGTTCGAGGTAGTGGATGACGAGTTGTTGGGAAGTGAGGCTGCCGTCGTTGAAGGCAGCTTGGATGTCGAGAATGGTGGCTTCGTGAAAGTCGAAGGCGGTAGCAGTGGCGGCGGTGGAGGCGGCGGCGAAAGATTGGAGGAGGTGGAGGAAGAAGAGGAGTGAAAGGAGTGGGGAAGCCATTTGCCTGTGGGGATTAGAATTGGATTGCAGATTTCCGAATGGAGAAGCGAAAGCATTTTAACAGTGACAGTATATTAGAAACGGTCGGATTGTACGGCAAAGCCGCGCATATGTCGAAGGAAAGGAGGTTTGGCATATTATCTAAGGGTTTTGATAGGACCCAAATCTGATCTGGAAAAATTCGGGTTCCGAAACGGGTCGGGTTTAACAAATCAACCCGTTTTAAAAATCAGATCGGTTGGGGTTCACCAAGCAATCCGAAATTGACCGAAATTGACACGAAAAATCTTATTTGACCCGGAAACCCGAGATTGACCCGATTTTGACCCGAAAATCGAAGATTGACCCGTTTTTTGTCCCCAAAATCGAAGATTTTAGGTAAACTTTAGGTCATTCGTGTCGGGTCGGGTTAACCCGGACCCGAATCTAGTCGGGTTCGGGTCCGGAAACCTGACCCGTTTTAAAAATGGGTCGAGTTCGGGTTGACCCGAATAGTGCCGGGTCAGTCCCGGGTTCAACACAAACCCGACCCATTGACCCAAATTGAAGCCCCTAATATTCTCGTTATTTTTTATCTTTAAATTGTTAAATTTATTTTTTAAGAATAGTATAATATAAATTTAAATTAACTTTTTATATATTATATTCATATACAAGTAAATTCAATATTTTTTTGACTCATTTTGGGCCAATGTTTTAATTGGAATAAATAAATTTGTTACATGCTAAAAAAATCATGATCATAGAAACAAAAATATTTTATGTTATTGTCATTACATGATGATTCTGCACACATATAGTAAATCACGAACAGCTCATAGAAGACACTTGATTTTTTATTTGAAAATACAAAAAATGAAAAATAATAGAGATTAAGTCAATTAAAATGATTTCATTATTGTATGTTACAAATAATGGACCTCCTCATAATTGGAGAAAGTGTTTATATAATATAGTAAGCATGAACTATGAATGGTAGATTCTATGGTAGCAGACTGGCTATTTGGAAAGCCTTGAGGCATTGAAATTATCTTCATGAGATTGTTTATGATATGTTTGTCTAATTTTCTTTGAGAAAGGTATAAATCTTGTTATTGATGTAACGAGTTAGAGTTAGTGTTAACAATGTGCATAGTCCTTATTTGTAGTTATGTGCATCGAATTTGTTGATGAAGGTGGGGACTAGGGGTGTCAATTTTTGATACAACCTGAAACCCGACCAGAAAAAATTCTGGTTCGGGTTGACCTATTTGTGAAGTTGGTCGGGTTCGAGTTCAACAAACTAACACATTTCAAAAATAGGGTCGGTTCGAGTTGACCTGAAAATGGTCTTCTCACGTCTGCTACCCGCCCTGCCCGCTTCTGGTGCTTGGCAAGTCGTGTCACTTCGTGTGTGTTGTCCGACAGGTCGCGTCGCTTTGCTTTGCATCGTGCCTTCACGTCGCTTCGCGTGTTGCTGCTGCTACCAGCTGCTGCGCTGCTGCCCGATGCTATTGCTTCACTAATGGGAGCTCAGCTTGTGCTTTTTCAACCAAATCTCCTAAATACGGGTCAAGTCGTTTCAACACGACAATCCGTACGGGTCGAGTCCAGTTTGAAATAGTCGGTCTGTCTGCAAAAATGAGTCGGGTTTGGATTAACCTGTTTAGTGCCGGTTTAAGTCGAGTTCGACTTGAACCAAACCCGTCAACTCTAATTGACACCCCTAGTGGGGACAAAGCTCAATGGTGTTGGCATTGTGTTGACAGCATGCAATGACCTTATGAGTGTTTGCATTTTTATCGACAACCTACATAAGTCTTACATGTGATGGTGCGGATCATTGTTATTGTTGACAATGATAGACAAAAGTTGAGGGGCATTACCATTTCTATCAATTGCATGCATCATCCTTATAGATGATGGTGTGCATCGACTTTGTTGGGTTCATTGAGTGGTTAAATTGGAGAGAATGGATATCATATTGATGGTGTATAGAAGCCTTATTAATGATACAATATGTTGATGTTACTAGTAGGTGGTTGATGAAGTTGGAGGGCATCATAGTTTGACATAGCAAGCAACAAAGGAAACTTGTATGTCGATGCTTATGCGATGACATGGATCATCCTTATATTCGATGACATGTATTGATGTTTTGGCTGATGGCAGGTGACAAGGTCATAGTGCCTCAATATTTGTGTCAATACTTTGCATTGGTCTTATTGATGACGGAGTGCAGCGATAATATTTGCAATGGCGGTCGATGAAGTTAGTTCAAAAAAGTTCATGATATTATCATAAAAATGGCATCAAAATAAATTTCGAAATTTTATAAATTTATGCTAAGATTAATATTATATTGATATTTTGAATTACATTAATCTCGATATAAATTCAAAAAAATTTAAATTTATCCTACAATATTCTAAATCACAATATCCTCATATAAATTTTCAAATAAAATAATTAAATCTCAATTAAATTTAATGATGTAAAAAAAACAAATGAAATGATTCCATAATTCTTTTTGTTGACCCATTTGCAGGCCACGACAATCTTTGTTAAAACCATGAAAGGGGGCCCCATAAAAAATGAATAAATAGATAACACTTTAATTGTTCCATGCAAATCAAATCAACCTTACAATTTTGTCATTATATATATAGCTAAGATGTATTCAAATTTGTCCCCTTAGACAAACATTCACCTCAGGTCTACAAGATCCCCTTGAACGAAGCAACCCATAATTGACGACAATGATCCTTGCATTCATCATTTTATTTTTAAATTTTAATTCCAAAAATATCCTTACAACCAAAATTTGTTCCGGGGGCGCTACCCCCAGAAACCCCCACAAGGGCGCTGCCCCTTGACCCCGCGACCTGACCGGGTAGGTCGAACCCCGCTGGGGGCGCTGCCCCCTTGCACCCGCGACATTTATTTATAAGCTTGCCCCCCCTGAAAATTGAGGCTGGTTCCGCCCCTGAGCCTACTACATACGGGAAAAGCCAAAGGAAAGGTGCGGGATACTTGTAAAGAATTTTTGCATGGCTCTGTCGATTTTCATGGTGAAGATAGGTCTCACAATTCAGATTCTAGACTTGTGCAATATATATATATATAAAGCAATTTATAAGGTATTTTTCTCTTGTATAATAATTTAATTTAAAATAAAATTTTAAATTTATTTTTTTAAACAATAAAAAATGTTTCAAGATATTTAGATATAAATTGTATAAAATTGGGCGGGGTGATTATTAAATTTGCTTTGAGATTATAGTATAAATATTCATATAATCTCAAAAGAAATTTAATAATTCTCAAAAATATTTTGATAAATTTTATATTAGAATATCAAACTATATTTAATTTTGTTCTCCAAATTGCAAGAGGCATTGAGGTATAAAGCCAAAATTTCTCTAAGAGAGAGACATTAGAAAAACAATAGGAATCTTCGTAGATCGGAACTGGTTGAATACATATCTGAATAGCCAACTCTAACCCTAAAATCAAAGCTTCATACTATGCTTCACTATTAGTATAATGCTTTGAGAAATTGTATGAGAACTACAAAATATGACCCTCATAACATACAAATATAAGGCCCAAGCCTATCATAACCATAGGAGTTAATTGAGGACTTAGTATTTTAATAGAAGATGTGCAATCAAAGTAAAGCACATTGTTAGGGACTTCTGATTTTTTACACTCATGACTAGTTCATATGGTAAATCATTATTTCGTGGAGATTTTGCAAGAGTCGATGGGTGACAAGAAAATTAGCTAGAGCTTACCTTTTGATGGTCCATTGTGAGACAATACTATTGTCAAACTGCAATAAAATCATGGACTATCATGTTAAACGACCATATAGAGTTGGGCAAGCCATCAATTATTGCAAAGGATCGACTCGACAAATGACGTTGATCTTTTTTGAAATTAAATTTTTAGTAAAACAGTATCCATTGAGCATATAGGCGATGGAATACATTGACATTATCGCAGCCATAAAGTTATCATGCAGTACCATTTCTATCGGGGGGTTAATTAACCTTATTGATGATACTGTGCATTAATATTATTGGAGATGATGGGAAATAAAGCATATGAGCATCAACACTTATGCACGCATTCTACATCAGCCTTATTAATAATGACATGCATCAATGCTATTGATGATGATGGGCAATCAAGTTGAAATGTGAAGCCAACTTGATTCACTAACACCCCCTACAATGATATTTATTTTTAGAATTTCAAAATATCTAAAAATTAATTAGAGCAATTTTTCTAAATAATTTAGCTTATTTTAAAAATTATAAAATAAATAAATGTGGTTTAAAAATAAATAAATAAATAACGAAAAGCTTAAATCAGACTCACTACTCTATTAAATATGCAAAACCATCAGCAGCCCCAAAAAATAAAACAAAATTTCTGCATCTCTTCATTTTATTAAAATTCCATTACTTTCAACAGTACAACAAAAAAAGGGTGGGACAGCCATTAATTTAATAGGAGGTCATTATTATTTAATTTTTTTTAATTCCATCCATTATAATGAAATATCATAATCATAATTAGTCAAACAAACAATTTTTTTGATAAATTTTGTATTTATTATGTAAGGATCCACATTAAACCTTCAACAAAAAAAAAACATATATTGTATTTTTTTACTTTATTTTTTATTTTATTTTTTATTTTTAGTTTTTTTTTTTTAATTTTTTTCTTAAATTATTTTATTTTATTTATTTTTTTTTTATTTGAAGCCATTGAAATAGGGAATTAGGGTTTTTAATCTTACACATCTACAACATTGTTATGCTGAGAAAGACTTGATTTTTATTAGTAATGGAAGGGAAATTTGGCCGAAAGCTCATTTTTTACTAAAATAGCCTCGATATAGTATGATTTCTTTTATACGAAAAATTTACTTTAGAAAAAATAAGAAAGCTGTCCGAGACAAAACTTATATCACATTATATGAAGAAAATTATGTCTCTTGCTTTTTACTCACATATTAAGGGCAAATTATTGCGTCCGATCACCTGACATGCGAACATCCAATTCGGACACGCCACCTCATCCGGATGCACTGGGCCCCGGTATTTTTGAGTGACGTCCCGCGTTTTTATTGGTGTCCGGACGAATCCAGACACCGGACACAATAATTTGCCCATATTAAGGGACATTTTTGTTTCAATAAGGGTTTGGAAATTGCTGAAAGTGAGGGCATTGGACTAAGCTTTGATAATATTTCTTTGATTTGATTATGAATTACCTTTCTCTGAATCAGTTTTTGTATTTATTTGGGTTGTAATAAGTTCAATTTTTCCTTATTTTATTATTTTTCTTGTAATAAATTCTCTTCCATCCAGTTAATGCTCTGCTTGATGAGTAGCAATCTCGGATTTGAGGCCAGGATTATGTTCATCACTGTTGGGATTCATGGATAGGGACTTCTTACGATGGTTTAGCTATTATTGTTGTGAAATCTTTTAAGTAAAAGAAAGTTAAATTCTTAAATATTGAGGTACATTTTATTTTAATGATTGAAATTTTATTAAAAAACTCTGCAGTTATCTCGGATAAATTCTGAAATGGGTGAACATTATGTCGATAGTAAAGAATTTAGGTTGTTACAAATGTCAAGTAATTTATCAAGGTAATCTAGGTCACTTATTTTGGTTTTTTTTTTTTTTTATGTATTTTATGTTCGAATCTCATTTGTAGCTATTTATCTTATGTTGTTAAGACTGTCGCTTGGTACTAAGACGGGCACAGTTTGGTACACCCTGGGTCGCTTGCTTAACACCAAACCAGTTGTTCTGCCCACGTGCTCGTGATCATCTGCTAGCACATTGTTTTTAATTTAAACAACAAAATTTAGTCTTGCACAGGCGATGTGGGACTAAACATAAGAAAGAGCGGGAAGGAGACGGATATGCTTAATTATAATATAAACTTAATATAATTAACAAATTTAAACTAAATATAATTAATTTAACTGTGGGCGTATAATATAATTAGTTAATTTAACTTAGTTAATTAGTTAATTTAACTTAGTTAATTAGTTAATTAAAACTTAATATAATTAATTTAACCATGCGCTTGTAATATAATTAGTTAATTTAAACTTTTTATCTAGTCTTGAAGTGTCTCTGGATATTTTATATCTAACTTACTACCTTTAAAAATACTACGAGAAATTTGACTTTCAATTCAACTGCGCGGGCAGGCTGGACAACCGCTCGAGTGGGAGCATAGGATGTGGCGACCATAGCTACCGCGCTAGCTCCAGGTAACGTAGTATTCGCGTTTGTATTTGTTAACATACCCCCATAAGCTAATGATATAGGAGAGACCGTTGGCATGTCTTGAAGGAGAGAGGATCTAGCCTTAGACAACACTTTAGTGAATATATCTACAATCTGATCCTAGGAATTAATGTGATGAACCGTGATGGCCTTTTGTTTAATGTAATCTCTAATGAAATGATAATTCACCTCTACGTGTTTTTGTATGGGCATGGAATACATGTTTGTGAGCAAGAGAAACGACTGAAACATTATCACGATATCATGAGGTAGGGTGAGAGGTTGGACATCAAAATTCCTGTAAGAGGCGTCGAACTTAGATGATGTCAGTGGCAGTAGTTACTAACGAGCGATACTCAGCTTCAGTGGAAGAGCGAGCTACCATTGGTCTCTTTTCGACACACCAAGAAATGAGAGTATCACCAATACTCGATTGTAGATTTTTGATTAATGGAGTCTTCTGCCCAATCAGAGTCTGTGTATGCCGCCAAGGTAAACCTAGAATTGTTGGGAAAACTAAATGTATAGTGCATTGGATATAGTGGAGCAAGTGCTTAAGAGATTGGAAATGATGCAGCGACGGTTTATTCATTGATTGTCAGAGTTTGTTAATGGCAAATGAGATGTCAGGTCTTGTGATAGTTAGATACTGTAAAGACCCAACCAAGTGGTTATATAATTCTGGATTGTCAAACAGGGAATTGGCAACTTAATATGTAGAAACTTTGAGCAAGAAATGCATAATAAAAGGCTTACACTACTCAAAGCCAGCCCAAAGAAGGATTTCTATAGCATATTTTGATTAATGGAGAAATAAACCGGTTGAAGTAGCCACCATTTGGATACATAAGAATTGATTTAAGTTGCCAAGATTGCAAAAGCAAAAATGGTCTTTGAAGATTCGATAGTAAGGCTACAATGGGGGAGGTATTATTGCATGTCAAGAGAAGATCATCCACATACACAAAAAAGTAAATATAATCTGAATTTTGATTATATATGTCAACAAGATGGATCAGCATCACTGTGGAGAAAACCAAGAGATTGTAAGTGAGAAGTAAGCTTGGCAAAGCACTTATGTGGTGACTGTTTAAGTCCATAGATAACCTTCCGTAGAAGGAACACGGAATCACGAAATTGAGGATCCTTAAATTCAGTAGGTTGCTTCATATATACAATTTCTTATAAATCTCCATGTAAGAATGCATTGGAAACATCAAGTTGTGTTATGGTACAATTTATATTAAGGGTAGCAATGATAAAGAGGCGAACATTGGCATCTTTGTAACAAGACTAAATATCTCGGTATAATCTATACCAAATTCCTAATTATATCCTTGCGCCACCAGTCGTGCTTTATAACGCGCAATAGAACCATCAGAGTGAAATTTAATTTTATAAATCCATTTGCAGCCTAAAATAACTTGATCCATTGGTGGAGGAACCAAGAGTACGGTACCCTAAGATTGAAGAGTCTGAGACTCAATGGTTCCTCAACTCCTTAAAAAAGATCCACAACTTTCTTTAGGAACTAATGTGGTCACTCAACTCCTTGAAAAGGGTCATTTTTTTTTTTTCTTAATATTTAATTTTGATGTTAATGGTGTTAAAAATATTTCATTTTGGTCCATCACAAAGAGTTGAGGGAATATTTTGGTCCTTTTCTTGTTTCTTAATTCAATTTAATTCAAAATTATGAATTAAGTGATTAATTAATATGCAACAAGCCCCCCTCCCCATCGTCGGCTTTGAATCGAAATTGGAAGCAGCGACTGGCAACGAGAGCTCAGCTCATGCTTCTTTAGCCAAATCTCGTAAATCTAGGTTGGGTGTCAAACCAGTAACCCACGCAGGTCAGGTCCGGGTTGAAATAGCCGACCTGCTTGCAAAAACAGATCAAGTTCAGATTGATCAGTTTAGAGGGGTCAACTCGAAATCGACCCGACCCATCGACCCGAATCGACACCTCTATTATGAACACTTAGCAAAGTAATATTACTAATATTTATCCTTGAATGTGTCATTATTAAATCTTGATTTGTAATTTCCTAACAAAAAGTTTAAAAAAAAAAAAAAACAAACAAAAACAAAACAAAATATTTTTTCTTTGATTTTTCTTGAAATAAAAAATATAACATATATTTCTTAATTATTTTGACATTTGGAAAATTTCTCTTGATTTGTAATCCATTACGAAAAATTTTTAAAAAACCAAAATATTTATTCATCAATTTTTATTAAAATAAAAAATTACAACATTCTTAATTAATATCATACTTTGTTGTTGCTTAATCATTTTGATATTTTAAAAAGGCACACACGACTTTACACGTGCCCCCCTTAATGTCATGATGTTTTCGGTCTTAGGTCATCTCCAACTGAACGTCAAACAATCATTTGCAATTTGCCACGAGCTTCTACCAAACGCCAAATTCAATAAATATGATAATTTTCCTTCTAAGACATGATCATCTCATCACTATTAGATGGATCCTAAAAGTTAATTCAATAATCCAAGTCAAAAGAAGAGAGAAATAAAATTTTTCCAATTTATTTGTGCTTAAATATCTTATAAGCTTAATTATCTTCATATGATGAGCTTGCTTTATAATCATTTTAATTAAATCTTCTGTCTCCACAATGTCACCAAATGCAATTGTAGAGTTTTGCTTCTTAATTAAGTGAAAAACCTTAAACAAATCTTCAATCTAGAGAATATTCATACAAGTGGGGCTTTGTCAGGGATGCCACCAAAATAAATTATTGAAGACTTCTTGTATATCTTTTTCATACATGAGGCATCTTCACCAACCAAGAAAGAAAATGTCCACAAAAAAAAGCTAGCAGTAAAATATATAAGGCTCGATGTCGATCTTAGGAGTGTAAACGAGTCGAGTCGAGTATTTACCCTATCAAGCCTGACTCGTTTAATCCAGCTCGAGCTCGAGATCGAGCTCTTTTGATATTATAAAAAAATAAACTGTCAAATATTATTAAAAAATAATATTATAAATAAAATATATATAATTATATCGAGTAGCTTGATAAGCTTTCGAGTCGATTCGAGTTGAGCTCGAACTCAAGCTCGTTTATCATACGAGCTCGATAAGCCTGGCTCGGCTCACTTACACTCCTAGTCAATCTTCTTATTTTTGTTAAAAAAAAATTAAGCTGCTAATAACTCGAACTCAAGCTCGTTTATCATACGAGCTCGATAAGCCCGGCTTGGCTTACTTACACTCCTAGTCAATCTTCTTATTTTTGTTAAAAAAATTAAGCTGCTAATAAAGGGAAGAGGGATATAAAAAAATTAGTATTTAAAAAGTATGTTGTTAAAATTTTCTCCTTTTTTTTATTCTAGATATGCAAAAATAGATACATGTCCAAATGATTGTTCGCAGATAGAAAGAGAAGCATAAACTTTTGAATGACAAAAAGAAAAAAAAATATAGTAAAGTGACACAGTTTAGTTAAACATTCATAAAGAAGAGATAAATGTAGCAGGGCAGGAATTATTGGGAATAATGCTCGTCTTGTCTTGCTGTGATCTGCCAGTTTACAAAATCTTAAAGCAAACAAAATTTTGCATGAAAAATGACATCATAAACTTGGCATCCTTCTCAAGAATAGTTAGCCCAGGTATACAAATTGCATAATAATAATTCAAACATAGTAACCTGTGAAGGTGAATCCTCTTCCAGCAATCTCCCCCACGCAGAACCAAGCATATAATTCCAGACCAAACAGAGCAGCAATGCCGAGATCCTCAACCTTCAAGTCTTGCCTGTTCCTCCAAATGTGCTTCACGCCCTCCAGCTCTTTCCAGAATGATTCATAGCGGCCAGGAATGCTGAAAAGAGTGTTGCCAAGTTAATCAAAAGACATTTTTTTTCTCTCAAGATTCAAATCGATAAGCTATGGTGGATTTGATAAAAATGGAATAGAGTGAGGATGTGGGTGTCGGATGCGTAGTCGTAAAGCTTGCATCAAGACTTAGGCTTCGTTTGGGACGACTTTCTTTCTGCTTCTTAAAGCAGCTTTCTAGTGCAAAAATTATTAATTTTGTACTAAAAAGCTAATTTAAGAAGCAATAAGAAAGCCGTCCTAAGCAGGCTTCGTTTGGGACGGCATTCTTATTGCTTCTTAAAGCAACTTTTCAGTATAAATTTTTTAATTTCTGTATTAAAAAGCTGTTTTAAGAAGCAGTAAAAAAGTCATCCCAAACGGAACGTTAAACTACCCCGGTGCCTGCATCCATCCTCCAATCATTCCCCCTAAACTATCTCCACTCACACCATCACAAATATATTGTAAATCACCAACCACACACTTTTCAGCTCCATCTTGTCCATCTTCAAGTCGTTTCCACACTCACCATCAAAAAAAGAATCACTGGTTAAGTATATCCTGAGCACTTTCACAATCGTCGCGTGCACATAACCCATGGCCTTTAAATTCTCCGGTGAGAAGCAAGACCAAAATCCTTTGCCAAAAACTTTTTTTTTTTTTAAATCATATAACAAGCACTTAAAAAACATTACATATAAAACAAAACAAGATTATATAACTACAAACAAAATTTAACATATTAAACGCTGCGATAAAACTTTTAGCATATAAACTCTAAGAAGCATGCTTGTCCACCATAAGAAGTCAACACTGCTTTACAGTCATTGTCGGCTATATGCCCAAACTTGTACAATACCAACTACATCAAGCCTTATCTCTCCAAGTGAGGTCAGCTAAATGAATCATTTTTCTCCATTATGTCTGGTTAAGAGTCAAATTCTTATTTAAATCTAATAAAAAAGTCATTTCTAAGATTTTTTAACCAAGTTTTTTTAGGTCTACCTCTACCTTTTTAACACGGGCCAAATCTAATTCATTTACTCTCCTAACCAAGTCATCAAAAGGACGACGTTTTATGAGACCAAATCATCTAAGGCAAGTCTCTAATCTTATTTGCCACTGGAGCAACTCCAACCTTCTCACATATACATTCTATCTCTAAAAGTAAAGCCACTCATCCACCTGAGCATCCTCAATCTCTCACTCAACTTAATTGTATGCTTCTCTTTTAAGGCCAACAATCTACACGCCATAAAACATTGCAGATCTCACCACCATCTTATAATATTTACCCTTAAGTTTGAGGGGTATATTTCCATCAAACAAAAGACCAGATGCATTTCTCCACTTCAACCATCCAACTTGAATTCTACTAATAATAACCCCATTAATTTCATCATCACTCGAGGCGATAGACCTGAAATATTTAAAATATGTACTCTTATTAATGACTTGATCAACCAAAATCACCATCCCCATTTAGATCTATTACTATTAAAATTATACTCAATGTATTCGGTTTTAGATGTACTCAAACAAATACTTTTGCACTTTAAGGTTAACCCATAATTTAAGTTTACCTTCAACTTACACTCTAGTCTTATCAACAAGAAGAATATCATCAGCAAAAATTATAAACCAAGGTACATCCTCCTGAAAAAGTCTAGCAAGAGCACTATGACTAAAGCAAAAAGACATGGGCTTAAAGTTGATCGTTGTTGTAATCCAACTAAAATAGGAAAATACTTTATCCAACATCCTTGTGTTTGAAAACGAGTAATAGCTCCTACATACATATCCTTAATGACCTGACTATAAACATTATTAACTCCTTTCTTTTCTAAAACTCTGCATAGCACATCTCTTGGAACTTTTATCAAAAGCTTTCTCTAAATCAATAAATATCATATTCAGATCCTCCTTATTCTCCATATACTTCTCCATCAAACCTCTCATAAATGTATAGCTTTCTTAGTAGACCTATCCAGCATGACTCCAAATTGATTTTGAGAAACATTAGTATCACGTCGTAACCTATGCTTAATAACTCTCCCAAAGTTTTGAAGTATGACATATTAACTTAATTCCTCTATAATTCGCACACTCTTACACATCGTCTTTATTCTTAAAAATTGGAATCAACACACTCCTCTACTAATATGGCATCTTTTTAGTCTTCAAAATAATATTGAAAAGCTTCGTAAGCCAAAAATTTTTATCTCCTAAGCATTTTCACAGCTCTATTAAAATATCATTAGGTCTAACAACATTTCCACACTTTATTTTCTTTAAAGCCTCTTTAACTTCAATTTTAATAATACGCTGATAAAAAAAAAATTATTACCAAAGTCAATCGTAGTCTCACAATCTTCATTAAAAAGCTTATCAAAATATCTCATCCACTTTTAATAAAAGCACTTTTTGATCTTCATCCTTAATGCACTTCACTTGAACTAAATCTTTATTTCTCCTATCCTTTTGTTTGGCTAACTGAAATATATATATATATGTATATATGTATATATATATATATATGTATATATATATATGTATATATATATATATATATATATGTATATATCTTTCGTCTTTCTTATCTTTGCATCACATATTATTTATTTAGACACCTTATGGGCATCTTTATATCTTTCACAATTTTTTGAGTTTTACCTTTAAACTAATTTTTATAACAAAGCTTCTTTTTTTTTTCCACATTATGATTTTACTACCAACTATTTTTACTATTAGGAATTTTTCCTTTTGATACTCCAAGCACATCATTTGCAAAATCTTTAATATCATTAGCTATTTTTTTCCACATGGCATTAGCTTACTCATATACATTCAAAATCTTAAGATCTTGAATATTACTCTAAAAAATATTTTCATTAGTGTTATTTAAATAATCCAATCTAATCCTCACACAATATTTTACTATATTTTCATATATTTCCCCTTCATATTAAAGTATAAAACTAATAATAAATGTTGTTGTGTACATAAATTTTCACTCAAAATAACTTTACAATCTTTGCAATCTGTTAGACTAGTCCCTAGTGGACCGGTCCCACTACAACAGGCCCCTAGTGAACCGGTCTGGGTTTACTCCAGGAAGGGGCGGAGATAAAGAGAGGGAGAGGAGTGGGGTCCACTAAGAGTTTAAATTCAAACTCCTTGGAGGGAAAGGAGACGGCGGCATGGGCTGATTAGTAATTTGGGCTTGATTAATTAGTTGTATGCTTTAAGTAGGAAGAAGGAATTAGGATTAGGGTAATGCATGCTTTGAGTTGTTCTCTTTGAGTTTTCTTTGGATCTTGGGCTCTAGATTCATCGTCTAGAGATTGAGAGAGAACGATCCTCCTCTCGAATTGAGGATCAATTGTATCTTGCTTAGTGTTTGTTTTTTGCTTTGATTCCATTATTACAATCTATCATTTTGGATTTGATTTATCAAGTTTTTGCATTATTTCCGTTGTTTTTTATCAATTCTTGCTAGGTTTGCTTGCGAACTCAAGTATTTCCTATCACAATCAAAACAATCTATTTTTCTTATAAGAAAATAATCAATCTAAGTTTTGCTATATTCATTCTTATAAGAGATGAGATGCTCCTCTCTTTTCATAAATAAGGTGTTAGCAATATGAAATCATAATCAAATTCATAACCACCATAAATGCTTTTAAAAACTTCTACCTCTCTACCAACATATCCATTTAAATCTCCTTCAATAAAAACACTTTTTTCAAGAGGTATCTTTTGTATTTCTTTTAGGTCATTCCAAAATTTTAATTTTGAACACATATCAAAATCTACTTAAGGAGCATAAGCACTTAAGATATTAATAATCTTAGCACTAACAACAATATTTAAAGTTATTAAACAAAAAATAATAATATTTAAAGTTATAACTCTATCTTCATTTCTATTAATTTTTACTATATTATCCTTCAAACTCTTATCTATAATCACACCTACCTCATTTCTAGTACAACTCCTACATGAATATCATAGTTTAAACTCTAAACTATCAATCTCTTTAGCCTTCTCTCCAACCCATTTAGTTTCTTAAATACATAAAATATTTATCTTGCTATGAATCATAATATCTATAAATTCCATTAATTTTCCTTGTATGCCCGAACTTGTGCTGAATAAAAAAGGCATAACTATGCGGGAAATGGATGATTTGAACCATGATACTATGCCAAAGTCATTACCAGTGTGCTCTTCCCTTGCATAGAAGGAAACCTCATGTCCATCGGAGATGAATTCACACGTTTGCTTGAGAAAGATAAAGCAAAGATTATTTTCTTCAACCGAAATGCTTGAAACTACTCAATCTGCTATTCATAATTACTTCACTTACTTAGTACTCAAATAAAAGGTGGGTGGGTTGGATTTGACGAACAATCAAATACCAATACAAACTATAGGAATCAGACAAAATAGACTCGTAGCCATCATATATATATATATATATATATATATATATATATATATAGAGAGAGAGAGAGAGAGAGAGAGAGAGAGAGGCATGTATGCGTGCCTTCTGCTTTCAGATTTCATACGCCAGAAACAAAAGCAAAAAGGGTCTCAAGGACAATGTCTTCAAGAATAATAATCACGTAAAGGGAAGCAAGGCCTTGAATAAATACTTCGTCCCCCCTCAAAGGAGGCCTTGCCTGCTTTACTAATACATATTATTGTGAAACATCTAAAATATATGCATAGGCAAGGACATGGCATAAATCTTCCTGCACCACATACATCACAAATTTACCACAGAACAAAGAAACAAATCATGAAGGAGACTGCAATTCCAAGGTATAATTTGTCATACCTATCACCTTCATTATTAAAATTTCAAACCTTATAACTCATAAACATCAATAAAAGGTATTCTCCATCTGCATTTATGCCATTTCTTGGTCCAAATTTAAACAAAATTAATCCACGTTAATAATTCAAAATACAGAATAAATATTGGCATGCAAATTAATATTTTTCTTCCCTTAACATTTCAAAGATATCAAGCAAGCAAGCATGCAAAAATACAAAAAATAAGTAATGCCTTTTAGAGTGTTACATAGCTACATTGTCATAATCACACTTGGCCTAGCTAATAATTGATCGTGATTTCTAGCAAGCGATAAGAAAGAATCGAACAATTTTAAGTTTCCATCTATAAAATAATAGCTTGGCAATTTAAGAGTAAGATTCCTAGATTAACCCCTCCCCATTGAAATGAACCCATGCACTTAATATAACCTCTTTTTTTCCTAGAAGACCATAATAGAGCCTGAAAAAGGTTCAAGAAAATTTTAACAGAAAGCTACATATATCGAGGGACCAAAAAATTTTTTTGAAGATGAAAATTCCATTTCTAAAGAAGGAAAAGTAGCAGCCAATACCCAGCCTCTGCCAGTTATATAAAAATGTCAATTAAAACTCAGAAAAGTCAACACACAAATTTCATCGTAATAATGATATGCCAAAAAAGGATGAATCATGGAACAAAGAAAACAAGTAATAATCAACAGCATATATATTAAATGGACTATATATATATATTAAATGGAATAAAAGAGGACTTCAAAAAAAAAAAAAGACGAATTGTAAAGGTTATACAATGTTGGGGGAAAAATGGGAAAAGCTATGCAGAAAAAATTTTGCCCACCAACACTTCTTGAGAGCGAATTTATGGAATGATGATCTCAGATTTGAATATATCGCCAGGAAACACAAGCATTTGCAAGATATAAATCAAATATCCTAGCAAAAGGCCAATGTGATATACTCAGACTTTTATCATGAGAAAAAAGGCCAAACAAGCAGAAAAACTTACCATATAGCCCGTAAAAGTGGTCAGCCTACTAAATAAAAACCACTAATTTTCTCGATGGGGTGCTAATCTAAAAGAAAATTGAAGGATAAGTTGTATTAGAAAACAAGCTAGGTAGAAAAGCATATCCAATATGTTTTTATCTAGTTCTGGAAGCAGAGAAGGATGATTATGTAAAGATTGCCCCAAATTTGTTAATGAGACTGCTACATTGATTTGGTGAACAGCATTGCATGGGATATATTGTTGTTGCCAGGACAGGTACAAAATTGAAAACAAATGGTTTTGGGATTGATTTTCTTCAACAAGAATAAGTTCAAAAAAATTTTACAAATTATGCTATTATGGAGCTGGAAATTAAAATTAGAACAATATTTTAATTTTAATTTTCATCTCCTTAATAAATACCTAGAAATATAAGAGGAAAAGCAAGTGTCCTTGAATATTGCAATCAACTGCTGTAGAGAAATAGAAAAAAAAAGGGGGGGGAAGAGATAGAAGACGTGTGTTCTGAACTTTGAGGAGCATCTCACAAGAGATATTGTATGATTTGGGTCTATGTAATTATTATCAACTTGAGCGGCCATGTATTTCTACAAGATGTTAGCAAAGTTTCCTATAAAGTCAATCTAGGAGAAAACTTGACTCTATCTTAAAAGTATAATGACAACAATCAAGAAAAAGAACCATCATAGGATAAAATGATGGAATTTGAAATATGAAAAATTGTAAATTTTGAAGATATGTTGCTAAGGGAAGTAAATTAGAATTCATTAGTTGGGTCAAAGCTGATATGAAATAAGATGTTTGGTTCCATTTAAGAAGATTAGTAGAAGCTCTAGGATAGTTTGGAAATATATATTAGTAATGAGATTTGATGACGAAGCAAGAAGTTAAAAAAAAAAAACTATAAAAGAAAAAAAATGTGCTTTTAAGGCATAGTAAAAGATAAATATTATTAGACGTAACAATAATTATAAGACAATTAAGAGTTTTGCAAAGGATATAAAGAGCAGAGCAAAAACTACACCTTAAAATAATTTGTATAATAGATTTGGCATAAAATGAAACTATATAAAATAGCAAAGAATCGGAAGATTTAGAAAATTTAATCAATTAAGATGTACTTTAGAAACAAATCTTAGTTAAAGATGAAAATGTTTTCTTTAAAAAATTGTTAATATTTTTTTGAAAGAATATAATAAATAAAATAATGGCATATATTATAGATATATCCAAAAAAGTGAAGTAAATTGATGCAAATCAAAAAACTTTGAGTTTCGATATTACTTTAGTTGATTTTATTTGAATAATTTTACTAATTTTATATTAGATATTTTGGGTGAAAGCATGCCTATAATGATGATCCCTATTTGCGTTCTCTAACTATGTTAGTCCAGTCCAATTCGCTATTGGCTCTTTGGTTTAATTCCCACTATTGGTTCCCTGCAGTAACCATTGGTTCACCAGTGTTTCACTAATTAGATCTTTATTTTCTTTTTTTTTTTAATTAGATCTTTATTTAGTTCTCCACCATAGCAGCTAATTCCTACTCTTGCTCCTATCCAGTTTCCTTCAGTCCTTGCTTCCATTCCTGCTCCAATTTGGTTTCCTTTAGTAGACGTAATATACTTATCTAATGTTTTTGCCTTTTTGGTGATCACCGACTTTTGTAGTTCCTATGGCAAATTGGCACAGTAACTGAAAACTGGGACTCACAATTTTTGCATTATAGCATAATGAACTGCTGTCGAAGTCTCTGAATTCTATGACCGTTGATTTGCCATGCCTTGTGGTTGTTGAATTATTGTTGCAAATTTGAAACCATATTTCCACATGTGCCAAAGCTTAGGATTACTGAATTAGACTTATTGAAGATCCTCTATTTCCTTTTATGTGTGATCCTTTTCTAGCTTGTGATTATCATAATATAGCATTTATGAGAATTGCTGGAATCAGGACTTGTGGTTCTGATAACAAGACTACCAACTTAAGCCCTTTGTGATTATAAATAGGAATATTGAAGCATGCTAAAAAAAGTCTAACAAAATTTCAAATCTCCAACTAATGTACTCAATGGATGTGAATTCTTCGAGCGTGGTGCAAGTGCTGATAGAAAATTTTTAAGGAAAGCCATCTCTTTTACTGTTGTGTGACATGGATTCTTATTTGTTGAATTCTTCCTTATCTCTATTTTTACTATCCAATATTAGTGGTTGATTTTGTTGGGATTGATTAATTTCATATTTAGTACAATGTGGCTCTTTCAATAGCAGTGTGAGTTCCAATCATCATGTAGTTTTTATTGGTCCTAAATTTCTAAATGAAATTTCTATTTGGGTGATAATTAAATTACCATTGGAATGATTTTCATGTATTTTTTAGTACTAATTAAAAGAAATGAATTCTTGTTTTAAATAAAACTTTATGAATGCAAATTTATTCTTGTGTGAGTGATCATGATCCAAAATCCACTGAGATAGGCATATATAGCCATCCAAATGGAGGAGATCACAATACAAAATTTTTTGAGTAAATTTTGGATACTCAAACGAAAAATGATTATAATCAAAGAAAGATTGTCATGTGATAAAGATTATTATGTGAATGGCCCAAAAGAGTTTGTGTTGGATGAAACATTGAACCAAGCACGCGCATGGGATTTGCTTTTAGAAGTTTAGAAAGTTAGGATTACCAATAATAGATAACTGACCTTCTCCTTGTGTGTTTGTTGTCTTCGATCTTCTCTATTTTTAGGGCCATGATAGTGAATAACGCATAAAATGAATAAATACACTCTTAAACTAGTTTAGCAAGCAAATAACAGCTACAATTCCCAGTTCTTCCTTAATGGCTGCAGTTGGCGGCTATAATAGCAGAATGGTTTTCCCTAGCTCTAGCGCAACCTTTAGACAGAAGCAGAAAGAGGGAAAAGGAAAAGAGGCAAGCCCCTAATGCGCTTGGAAATGGAAACCAACAGGGAAGGAAATGGAAAACAAGTATAGGAGAAGAAAGGAAAGGCTAGATGAGTTGAAGGAAAAATTCAATTCATTGGGGATTCAAACGACAAAGTACAAAGGGCTAATTTATAGCCAAAATGATAAACAAAATAAATAAAACCAAAATCCAAAAACTAAAGCAACTTATCTAAATGAAGATAAGCTATTTGATAAGGTAAGTCCTTATCTAAATCGGTTGATAAGTGGAGTGCCAAGCATCCATCATTATGGCCTAAGATTAATGGGATATCTAATTCCATTTGTTCCCCTAGCTTTCATCTCTTTGGATGGAAAAACTTCTTAAAGCATAAGTGTAGATCAAACTCAAGTCTATATTGAAACTAAGATACTCATACAAGTTAATACTTAATCCGTTCTAAATCAGATAAATTCAACTCTAAAAAAGTTTGAAAATAAATTTTTTTCAAAACTGATTACTTGTACCTCTATTAGAGATTTTGCAAAAATGTTTGATGTTGGGTAAATATCTCCACAAATGAATGAACCAAATCAAAATGAAAAAATGAAAAGATTTGTGCAATTTGTGCAAGTTATAAATACCATCAACACTTCGAAGTAAAGCAAGAATTAAAATGTTTGATACTTGACTCACCACAATTTATTTAAATATTAATAGAAAATACCAAGATAGTATTCCAAAGAAATATTCTCTTCCCAGTATAGGTGGCCACAAAAGAGAGGGAGATTTCCATACAGTGAATTCTGGAGGGTTATCTTGCTACTCTTTCATTCCCACCTCTCTTACTGGACACCCCCATTCTTTTTAGAAGATTTCATTAAATTTTTGGATTGCTTCTTGATATCCTCTATTTATGTGGAGATTCGAATATTCCTTGGATCTAAACTTAATATCTCCTTGTTTGTCCACCCCCATCATTATGGGAACTTGAATTGGCAATTCTACATTTTCATCCTCCATATTTGCTTGCTTGTATTTCATGCATTGGCCTTTGTAGAAATTTGGGTTTGATTATCAAACCTTCTACACCATATGGAATCCTCTAAAAGTCTCGAAAAATTACTAGTAACTTATTTTGACACATACATTTTTGTATATCTTTGGTTTAATGAGTTTGGAGAATAGTTTATTATCAATATTCTCCTAGACCAAATCATTTACTTCGTATCCTAGATTTGCATCAAACAACCATAGACCCTAAGACATCTTGCATCATAAAGTTAGCATTATAAATGATGTATAAAGGAAAAGTTTTATATTCATATAAGATAACTATTGAGATTTGGGAAGTTAAAGAAATATCATAGTGGTTAGGTTAAAAGTCTTTGTAATGGAATTTTAAGACAAAAGAGGCCAAGTGATAGAAGATGCAATATGTTGAAAGTAATATTTAAAAATAAAAAAAAAATTATTAAAAATTGTGATGACTATAAAATAATTATAAGTATTAGTCATGTTATGAAATTAAAGTAGAGAATCAAAAAACATAGACAGAAAAATTAAATTCATATTTTACTCATGCCAAAAAGATCCACTATGAAAGTGTTTATTGTGTTAGATAGTTAATGTAAAGTAATAAGAAAAAAGAAATAATTTTTATATAAATTATATTGATCTCGAGAAGGCATATTATCAAGTAACAAATTAATTGATTTGATTGGAATTAAAGAAAAAATGTATGTCAATATGCTCAAGTTTATATATATATCTATATATATATATATATATACATATATACATATATATATATATGTATATATATATACATATATGGGTATATATGGGGGCATGTCTTCGAAGCAGCAGCTGATATATTGAATTTAGAAGTAGAAGCATGATCACACGAAAATTTTAAAAAGAGCAAACAAGCCAAACCGTTTAGCACATTCAAAGAATGCGCCAATTAGGATGGCGCATTCAAAGAATGCGCCAATTAGGATGGAGCATTCTATCTGCTCCGCTGGCTGGCTAGCACATTTTTTCCGAAAATTTTTGTCCGTTGCGGGGACAAGATCCGCTTATCCCGTGAAATTGCATAGATTTCAGTGCGGGATGAATTAATTGAGGTGGTTGGACGAGAAGGCTGAAGGCGGGTAAAGGTTTATAAAAAGGGTGTCGTAGTGAGGCAAATGCGGTTCAGAGAAATTGAAAGCCTCCGATTTGAGAAGGAATGTTAGTTTTTTTTTTTTTTTTTTTTTTTTTGAAGTTTGATTTTGTTATGTAAAAATTTTTTTATGTTAAAGTTATAGTGATTTTGTTATAGATTTTATCATGGGAAAGTTATAGAAAAATTTTATGTTAAAATTGTAGAAATTTTTTTATGGTAAAGTTATTATTTTCTTATTTTTTTCTGTTGAAATTTTATTTATGTTAAAGTTAAAATTTATGTCTATCTATTTTTATTTGTAGATCAATTTCACTCGCATTATTTTGTTTAAAGTTGTTTGATCAGGTTCCTTTGTTAAACTTTTCTTTATGTTAAATTTAAAATTTTTTAATCATCATTTTAAAAAATTATTAATCGTTAAGCTATTTTAACTGAACATACAGGAAAATTTTGTACTTTTTTTTTGGAAAATTTTGTACTATGTTACAATAAATTCCACCATAATAAATGATATAAATTTCTTGCAATAATCACTTCAATCATCCCTATGCAATTGCTCCAATTATATCTGTGATATGTGGAGGAATGTTGACACGTTTTTTAATTTTTTTATCTGTCATGCTTTTTATGAAAAGGGAAAGAGAGAGGGAAGAGAGAGAGAGAGTAGAAAAGGGTTTTTAAATTATTTTTTTATAATATTTACATAATTTTTTAATTTTATATTTCATTTTTTATATATTTGAAATAATCACAATACTTATAAATATATATTGTAGGAGTTCGATTCTTCAAGAATTCAACAAGGCAAGAATTCAATAAGGAAAAGGAAAATTGAGATTTGAGGTAATTATTAATTAAATTAATATTTATAAATATTAATTTATTAAACTTTTTATAAATGATATTGTTTCTAAATATTTAAATCTTAGCGGTTGCGCATTCTTTGAATGCGCTAAACAGTTTGACTTGTTTGCTTGTTTTAAAATTTTCATGTGATCATGCTCCTACTTCTAAATTCAATATATAAGCTGCTGCTTCTTAAAATTTGGCCTATATATATGATGGAGCTCATATTAGTATTAAAAGAAATAAAATAGTGATCAAATAGTTTCCATTTATGGTAGTATTGCAACAAGAGTGAAATTTAGCTACTTTTTTTGCATTGGTTATGAAGAGGCTTATAAAAGCTATTCAATATTAATGGAATTAGCATATGCTTTTGGCAAATGACAATGTTCTAATAAGAGAGTCGATTGTTGAAATAAGGGAAAAAGAAAATACAATGGAGAAAATATAGAGAATATAGAAGGGCTTAGAATTAGTGAAACAAAGACTAAGTACATGATAATACAATTTTGGTAGCATTATCAATCAATATTTAATGAAGATAACGTAAGAAAGGTCTGATGGGTTTGAGTACATTGGATGTATAATATAAAATAATGAAAATATATATGAGAATAAAATTTTAGAATTAATGCTTGGTGGTTAAAATGGAAAAGTGTCATTGGAGTTTGGAGTAGTATGCTATAAGGGGATATTATGGATATTTTAAGATAAATTTTATAAAACTTCAATTAGATGTGCTATGCATATGGTTTTGAATGTTCGACAGTATAAAAAAGTCGTTGACAACCAAGCTGAGCTTCATAGGTATGAGAATACAAAGATGGATAAATAATCAAACTAATGACTATATTATTACAAGAACAGATAGAATAGTATCCATTAAGGATTAGATATTTGAAGTAGTTTTGGCATGTATGATGAAAAATAGAAAATGCACATATTAAACAAGTAGACAAAATTAGCAGCAAAGTATTAGGAAGAAAAAAAATCTACATAAGCAATATGGATAGAAGCTGTTCAAATGATTTGCAAAGAATGGGTTTAGCACCCCATGTAAAACTCAACAATAATGAAAAGATAATAAGGATTCATAAAGCAATCCCAAATAGTTGGCATATATATAAAACAAAAGAAAATTAGAAAATCACCATATTTATTTGGCCTGAGAGGTTTGATTCTTCAATTATAGTGAGATGAAAGTACTTGAGTATAGGAAATAGTGTAATTTCTCTCGTACACATGAGGCTTCTTGATAATAAATAAATAAGTTCCTCTATCCTATTCAGTGGATGGTCATTATTTTATCCAAATCATGTAATTTTTTGTGTATTCTATTTGGCATAATCTATTTGTTATTCCTCTCATGTTCATTGAGCAGGTTACTGGTCAGTATAAATATGTAGATTTATCCCAACAAATAGCACATAGTTGGTAGTTAAAAACAATGGTTCACCTAGTTTGTGGCTCTCATAGGTTTTTAATATTTTCTATTATAGCTGAGCAAGATTCACAAGTGATAACTCCCAAATAGCTCCACTTTGTTGAATGGACTCGTGGTGGATAATACTTGATGAGCCATAAAAGCATCTATTTAAAGAGAATGGTTATTGATATAGCGAGCTAGCATGAGAAGGCAAATAATTAAGGCATGTAAAAATATTGGGATTCAAGCTTGAGTGCTTACTTTAGGTTGTCTGATTTTCGAAGTATGTGATTATAACAGAGTTAGTTTAATAGCATAGCTCAAGTTATTTAAACATGTTAAAACATGTTATTTTGTGAACTGCTTTATTGATTTGCATGCAACATAATTGACTTTGATGAGAATATCAATAATTTGATCTGATGTGAGTATGTAGACCATACATATCACACCATTGTAAATTTTTTAATTAATACAATGTTTGGCAAATTCTAGATTTTTTTTATGTCGTGTAAAATAGTGTTATATGTTATAAAGATTGCAGCTTTATTGTTACAACAGGCTTTAACGGTATTGGGGAGAAAAACTTTTTTTTTTTAATTCATTATCTATAACACTTCACAAGAACCATGTGTAACAAATTAAAATTTGACTTTAGCACTATTTCAAGCAACAACACTTTTTGCTTCTCCAAGCAGCAATCAGGTTAACTCCTTAAAAGGAAAAATATCCGGAGGTAAATATTCTATAATTGATGTCTCCTACTCAATTAACACTTGTGAAGGTTTCTACCTAGAGATGGCCTTTATTTTGAAACAAGAGTTATTTTCGTGAAGTCCTTTTGAGATATCTCAAGATATAGAACACATGTTCAAAATGAATGAATACAAGTGAATGCATAAACTAGCTTACCATACTTACAACCTGAGCTATTTCTGAACGAGTATGGGCTACATAGATTACCTTCTCAAGTAATCTTTGATAGCAATCAAAGATCCACTATTTTAATTTCAGTGGCTAGCTTTAATTTAAATTGGGCTCAGTTGGAGTTTCTATGGCTTTACAATTCATCCCTATTTCTTTGAGCAAATAAAGGATATACTTGCATTGGATGATAAAAATGCCTTTCTTGGATCAGGCAAACTCCATGACAAGGAAATACTTTAGCTTTCCAAGGTCTCTTTGATATCAAATTTGACCTCCATTTTTTCAAGTTCTAATTTCAATAAAATCATCTTCGTTTTACTATGAATACACATTTAGTCATTTACTTCCAACTATCTTCTTGTTTTTAGGTAGAATAACAATATTCCATGCGTTTTTTCTAAAGCATTCATTTCTTCCATCACAGCTAAATTTCAATTTAGATCCTCTATTGCTTCCTGAATAATTCTTAAAATAAATAAGTTAGATATTTTATACACAAATGCTTTAGCTATTTGATAAATTTTCATAGAATAACTACTTTGTAATGGGATGTTTGCTACATGTTTGAGATTCATTTATAAATGCAATAGAAATATCAAAATCATAAGATAGAGTGGGTGTGGAAGAAATGTTATCCTAAGAAAGTAAAATCATCCCTTTTTTTTCTTTTCTTTTTTTAAGTAAAATTATCCCTTAGTGAATCAAATTGGACATCTATTTGAGAAACAATTGGAGACACAATTGGAGCAGTAGTACTTCTGGAAAATTTCTTTCATAGATAAACCTCAAGTTCTGACTGAGAATGATAATCCACTTGTAGTACTTCTCTCCCTGCTTTTGATAAAGCAATATAATGGTAGGTGTCTTTATAGTACTAGTTTTCATATTATTATTGATGTCAAAATTAATAGATGAAATTGCTAAAATTTCCAAAAAATTATTTTCCACTACCACGTTCTCCCATTGAATAGAATTTCTTTAAAAGAAAGATTAATCTTCAATAAAGCTAACATCCATACTTTAGAACATCTTTTTATTATAAGATTATAGTATTTTTACCATTTTTATTGGAAGTATAGAAGAGCAACCAAATTTTTCAGCTTTAGGGTCAAGTTTTGTTAAGTGTGCACACAACAGATGTAACCACAACCTTTAAGAGTAAAATCAGCTGTGATCCGAGATATAAAAATATATAAGAAAATAATTTTTGAGCATTTGTGAACGTGTTTTAAATTTCAGAACTATCGATAGCATCTATTAAGTAAACAACAAGCAGTCAATAAAGTATTTCTCCAGTGGTATTTAAGTATTTTGAAACATTCAACAAAGATATAATGGCATGAGCAACTTAAAGAAAAAAAAAGTGCTCATTTTTTTCTTTCGGCTATGCTATTCGTTATTGGGTATCCCGACATTTTGTTTGGTCAAAACCCATTTTTTCAATAGAAATGTTTCTACGCATCGGTTAAAATACTCAATTCTGTTTTCATTTCTAAAAATATCAATTTTAGTTTGAAGTTGATCTTCAATCCTAAGCAAAAAAAAAAAATTTACTCAACCTCAGGACTTCTCATCAAAAAAATAAACGCAACATAATCTCATGTAGTCTCAATAAAAATTACAAACCATTTTTTTACCAAACAGTGTTTTGACCTTAGAAGGACCTCAAACATCACTATGAAACAGATAAAATGATTTTATGGCAAAGTAATATTTTATTGTAAAAGACGCACGATGGTCTTTAGCTAAATGAAAAACTTGTAATAACCGGTTTAGGCTTGGCCGGTTCAACCGAACCGGCCAGCCTTCTATTTTTAGCCGCGACCCAACAGAGGGTCCTACAGGCTCTTTCGCGCGAAACAGAGAAGGGCGAGCGACGGAGCGTTCGTGTGAGGGATCAAAGTGAGTTTCATTTTTCCAAATTTAGCACACGATTGTTTTCAATGATAGGAAATAATAATTCATTTTCATTCTTATCGTTATCAGAGTATTATTTTGGGAGAGATTTGAAGAACGAGAGAAACGGACGAGAAGGATTAAGGGAAGAAGGTTGGTTGAATTTCTTTCTCTCTTTTCTTATACATTTCGTAGATTTCTTCACTTAAACGCGAATAATAATATTCACAGAGAATAAGGAAGAGATTGAAGCGAAGAGACAAAGGAATTTGGGGGAGAAAGGATCTTGGGAGTTTGAGAAGTTGCCATTTGTAAGTGGAATTCTCCTTATATAATTTTTTATTATATTTTGTTATGGAAGTAAAAAAAAAATTATATTTATATGAAGGTTATTGTTTGAATTTTAGGGTTTCAGGATGGGGGAGATCAAGTCGTAAGAATTGAAAACAACGAGGATTCAACAGGGAGGAAAATTGATTCAAGGTTTCAAAGGCCTGAAATTTTCAAAGTGGGTATTTATAAAAGTTTAAATTTCTTTATTTCAATTCTATTTTCATTTAGAAAGAAGTATATATGAAATCGTTAGACTTATGATTTCTGCTACTGTTTGAAATGATTTCCTGAAATAAGCAATGACATGTATGAGTACAATTATGAAAAAGAAAAAAGATATGTAATGAGTATATCAAAGAAATAGAAAGTAAAAGTTTAGAAAGAAAACATACATATGTATATGATTCATATATGCAAATGATAAGTAATATTTATAGAGATATATATAGATATGTTGTATGCAATGGTAACAATACAGATGAAAATGAGAAAAGAAGAGAAAAGAGAATAAAGGAAAATGTATTGAAAATGACAGGAGTTCACCCCCTGATGGTATTGGCTGGGGACGCCGTACTCGTGCACGAAAAAGAAAAAGGAAAATGCTATGGAAATGGAAAAGGAAATCAAATGGAAAATGTTGTACCTTTGGGTAGTTTGAGATGGTGCTCCTGTGCAAATCAAATGGGAAAAGGAAATATAAATGAAATACTAAATATAACGAATGTTTTAAATTGTTTTAAATAAAAACATCCAAAGAAGTATAAATCAATGAAATGAAAGAATTAAGATTAAGAAAAGATATAATCCACATATCTTTATGCATATTAATTGTTTTAATTAAATACCCACTGAGTTTACTTAGTAAACTCAACCCACGAGTTTAAATGTTTCATGTAAGTTCTTAAGAAAGAAATGGCTGAAAGAGAAGAACATGTTTAAGAAGACGACGTGCAGATATCAACAGGTAATTTATATTTTGTGTTTAGTGGCTCTTTAGCAAATGAAGTAGTATATTGTTTAAGAAATTTTTTTTTTCGTCCGACTTTTCGTACCCACCTCGTTAGATCGAGCTTCCGGGCCGTGTCGTGACAAAACTTCACAATGAAATTTAAACAATCAATTCCCTTAATAAGAATATATAAACTATTAGAGTTTGTATGCATAGCTCTTATGTTTTTTACGTGCTCCAATCAATATCTTGATGGGGCCCGCAGTGACTATAACTGGCATGTAAGAGCCAATTTTCAGAATGACTAGTTGCCCAAAAGATATGATTTTGGGGAACCACATACTTATACATCTATGGCTTACTAGGGCTTTCTCTCAATAAATACCCCTCATGTTTTGCTTTCAAGATGGACATTTAGAAAAGTGAAGAGTGCTTCATAATTATATCCATGTGGTATAGTTTTGTGTTCTGGATCTTCCCTTTGAAAGATAGTAATTCAACTTTCACTTCTAAATCCTTTTGTTGTCACCCCGCCATAATCTATGGAGGTTGTGGAATGATTCCCTTGTCAACAATCAAGAAGCGGTTCATCCTAGCTCATAAGAAAATAAGAGATTTATTATGCTCACCAAGTATGGAAGAAAGTAGGAAGTTGTAATGATTTCTCCGCTAATGTGCAAAGGAAGGAGTATAGTGATTTTCCAAAAGAGACGTACTAGGGATTGACTATAAAAAATCAGAGCCAAACCACATAAAAATCAATTAGCATACTCTTAGTTATCCTCTTTTACTAGTAGTTATACTTATAACAATTGTATATGTTGTATTCACACGGCTTTGTGATAATCTTGTTTGAGTGGACATGTACTATTGTTCTTATATTTTACATCACTCTCATATATATAACTACTTAATCATCCTCTTATATCCTCTTATACATTGCTTGCACATTTAACTTCATATTTATATCAACACCATTAGATAACTTACGTGCACTTGTGCATGTATTTGTGTTGAATTAATTTTTGCTTGATGTTATACATATTGTGACGGATTTGGATTTGAAATGGAGGAGTTTTTACACAACTAAGGCTGCGCAAAAAATGATAAATCCAAAAATATGCACAAAACCTGATAAATTGATAGATTCGGTTTGGTTTTTATTTTGTCTATATTGACTTATTTAGGTTTGCTTGGGTTTTAACTTTTGTATGTTCAAAATAAACCAAATTGAAATGATTAAACAAAATATATAAAGATAAATCCAATTCTTAAACTCTATTACCAAACAACCGTTAACTTCACTCAATTGGAACCATAACCCTTCGCTGATTTACTTCTATAAAACCTTATTGATGCTTCAATGATTCATCAATGTAGAACAAAATGTCAAGTTAGCCTCCAACCAAACCATTAAAAACCCTTTAAAACCAAACTAAAATAACCTAAACTGAACCAAAACCCTAAAAAACAATTCCTAAATATTTCTTTTCTTAAACCAAAAAAGTAATTGCAATGAAACTGAACAACTCCGATTGGATTGGCTTGGTTTGTCATAATGGCAGTTTGATTTGGTTTTAAATATAGGTGGGTTTGAAATCAAATTGAATCATGCCTTCACTCTACATCATTTGTTCTTAGGCCTTTGGATGAAAGGCAGTACAATTGTATTTAAAGTGGGGCGTTAACTTCTTTATAAGGAATATGGAGGTCAAAAATTATCCAGTTAGTTGAGATTAATCTTTGGCTGTGTCCATCTTCAAGAGATGGAGTCTTGGAGACTTTCATCTAATTTGGGCTTTGGATTTGTATGTGAATGAAAATAATTTCACCAGAAACCTTGATAAACCTCACCTATCTACAACGATCGAACCCAACATCAAGAATTTAGAGTGATGAGTTTTAGAGAAAATTTTATATTTTGGAAGGAGACTTTATGCTATATTCGGACCACCTTCAGGTTGTGTGTATTTTGGGGTTATGGTATTTAAAGGTGTAGACGATGCTACTAATCAAATGGTTATAAATTAATGATAATTGTACCAACATTGAGGAAAGAAAATCTTCCATATAGTATATTCTTCTTTTAAGCTTAAGAGCAATTAATAGCATTGGTGAGCTCTCCAATTATGATTCTTCAATATTTATGCCCATCATCGAGGTGAAGGAGTCCTGGAGCATGTTCATTTGAGTTTAGAGGAAGCTTGCAGTATTTGGGTGCATCTGATGATGATCTTCTAATGACCACATTTATCATTTGGGTGAGGGATTGCTTTTGGATTTGTTAAGTGACGGTTCAACAAGGACATTGATTTCAAATTGATATAGATATCAAAACAAAAAAAATGCACTCGATTGACTCAAAGATGTTAGCTTGACAAGCTAATCATACATGGAAGGACGATTTTTAGATTCTTCACATCATATGTTTTAAGTTCATTGGCATGCTAATGTGTGAATCAAGGAAGCAAGTGCATCTATTGATTCAGCTGTTGTAATGATTATGATAATGAATGATGAACTATTTTCTGTCCCAGATGAATCAATAACTAGTTAATATGTAGATTTTAGCTATTCATCCTAACTTTCACTAAAAAAATTAATATTTTCTTATTGTATACCTTAGTTTGATATGAAAGCTTTTACATTGAGGTAAAGATTGCTGTTGCCTATCCTTTGGAAAAAGCTTCAAGATTTACGTTGTAATTGTATCTGCAGGAAATTCCATAGATGCATATGGTACATATAACATTTATATTTGCAAACAAATCAAAGAGGAACAGAATGCTAAAAGTTTTTAAGGGATTTCGTTTCTCATTTAAATTAAAAAAAAAAACTACTTAAATAAAGCTTTAAAAAAAAACAGTACAAAACGCGAAGGTAAAGCCAATGCTAAAATGAAGAAAAAAAAGACGAATCGACATAAGAAGAGGGAAATGTCCCTTTAGAAAACTAACCTTGCCAGCCTAGTGTAAAGCAGCTGCTTTGAAAGCTCCTGACATTTCTCAACTGTTGGTGGCTGGACAATATATTGCTTATTCTGCTCCAGCAATTGCTTATAGTAGGAAGTTCCGTGCTTAGCAACAAATTGTGAAGCTTGCACAGCTTTAGTCTGCAGCTGATGGAGCTTCGATGCCATCTGCTCAAAATTCCAAATTTAAACACTTGAATCTCATTACGCGAAGATTAAAACCACGGGATAACATAAACGTGGCAACGGATCCAAGCACATAGGTACAGATTGGCATGGCACAATCACGCAATTATCGTAGCAGATCCGCAAAGAAAAGCGAACAAGCTCGGCAACAATGATGACCAAATATGCTAAGAAGAATAAATAAAATGAAATAGAAGAGTGGGAGATGAGATCATCGAGAATATTTTCGCAAAAACCCTAGATTAGAACAAATGCTGAAGAAAGAACCCAAGAATAATTAAAGATGGGACTTGCCTATGGAACAAGCCTGCGATTATTACCTCTCCACAATCCTCGCAGAAACAAATGGAGAATCTAAGTGATCGGATTCTTCTACGAGAGAAAGAGAAGTAAAAGCCGACGGAGAAGGGACGCTTGGCGCTGGAGGTTTTCTATCTTCGTTGAATGCCAGGGGTGTTTCAGTAATTTGGTTAATCTAGGGTTTATGAAATAATATTTTGCTGAATTTGATATAATATGAATATAAATAAATAATAATAATAATTAATAATTAATTAAATATAGAAATATATATTATAATATTTGGTGTGATGGAGTGGAGATTAGGGTTTCAATAGATGAGCCAACCAGACAATCCAATCTGAGTCTGGATAAAAAAATTTGGGTTCAGGTTGACTTGTTTAATAAAACGGTCGTATTTTATTTTGGAATTTTGCATTTTAATTGGTGGATCGAGTTCAGGTTGATACGTGAACCTGATTTGACCTAAAAAATGATATTTAATTTATTTTCGTAAATTTTGTTGTTCGTTGGTATATTTTTTATCACAACAATAAGGTCTCTCATTCCTAAGTCGATTGAATTGAAAGGCTCTTTTCTGCCCAAGTTAGATTCAAGTCAAACACAAACTCATCGAGCTCATCAACATTAAAATAAACAAAACATGAACATGTTATTGTCAAGTAAATTTGAATACGAACTATTTTTGAACAACTATAGGATCCAAACAAATGGAACACAAAAAAGCATCTAGGTTACTCTAGCTTAGCTCATTTACAACCCTAGATAGACTGGGCATAAATTAAAAATAAATAAAAATAACAACAAATAATGAGTCTATTTGGTGGCTTTTTTTTTTTAATAATACTTTTGGTTGGGGTTCATGTACATATTTGAATACTGTGCCTCAAAATGAGATAATTATTAGATGTGACATCTATAAATGTGCGACAATCATGGAATAACATTTCTAGACTATCATCATCACTGTGTGGTCGATGATTTTCTTGACTTTAAAGCGAACACCTTTGAATACTGTTGATGCCAATCATATTTCCTCTTTACAACATCAAAGATCCTCTTAGGAGTCCTATTCTTTGCTTTCATGCATTTGGATAGTCCCCAAATCAATGAGCCAACTCATCTTATAATCATTAAATTTTCATGAATTATCAAATAATACAAATTATGCATAAATCTCTTCATAGAATGTAAACTGCCACTAAGAAAAAAAATTAAGCCCAAAGAAGTTTAATTGTTATATAAGTATTGTTGCGGGCTAGAATATACGTGGCGATAGAGTTAAAAGTATTTGTCTTAGCGTTGTACGGATATTCAGCACACAAACAGAAGATGAAAGAACACTAAGATTTTTACGTGGAAAATCTTGAAAAGGGAAAAACCCATGGGGACACGCCCAGTTGAAATAATTTCACTAATGTTTGTTTGATGTACAAGAGGCTGACTCGTCCTTAAAATTTAGAACGATCAGATTACATTGCTTCAATTCCGGATTGAAATCCAATTACATTTTTTCGGCGTTACTTGAACGTCAAGCAGAATTCCGGCGTCGGGTAGAATTTCGACGTCACTGGGGCGTCGAGCATAAATCAGGCGTCACTTGGGCGTCGGGCAGAACTCCGGCATCACTTGGGCGTCAGGCAGAACTCCGGCGGTGGTCGAGGAGGAGTTTCTTCCCTCCTATCCTACTCTTCTTCATCTCCTCTTCCTCTCTTCTCTTCTTCTTGCTTGGGTCCCCTCTCAAGAGAAATGAGGGGCTATTTATAGTATTTTGAGTATGGCATGACCCATAAATAAGAGGAGGATCAAGGGCAAAGGTGCAGTGGTTTGGATGGATGACTGATATTGAATCCCTATATCGTATAACATTCACCAGACATTTGAAGGTATAAATGATGTCGGAATTTGGTAATCTTGGACTCGTTGGATTCGTCTTGTTGATCTGCACGATTCGACTATAAGCACATCATATTTGGAAATCGTTTGGTAACTCAAATTGTTGTATGAACTTTCCAATAGCGCTTCGTGTGCTTGATTTGGACTCATTTGGGCTTGGATTGAGACGAATTTGGTGTCTTTGAGTTTGTATTTTTTTTAGACGCTAAGTTTGACTATAATTTCGTTGAAATCAGAGTTCAGGTGATCCTAGATTTAAGTTTGAAGTTTCATGGATTTTGCCTTGAGATTCGTGCCTGATGAAGGTAATTTTTTTGATGATATATCAATTATAAAAATTATACCACCAATATTTGATGTGTGATACTGAAGTTGTTAGCATGATTGTCATAGTTCCTGCTAAAGTTGTAAGTAATTTTGATATTATCTTATTTATTCCTTGGATGCTATGGTTAGCAACCTTGAAACCTTGGCTTTGATAAAAATATAATAGAGCTTGGTCGTGAAATGATCTTTATGGAGACCATGAATTTGCTTTTAGCACTTAGTGGATATAATAGGTTAATCTCTGGAGTTGATTTTTGCTAGCTAAGGTTAAGATTTATTGGGTTTGGATAGCTAGTTGATAGGTAAAGTGATAATGAATATTTTGCGGAGTTATGGAAAGAGAGGGGATCAAATTTTGGGTTCAGTGGAGGGTGATCAGACCTAGGGATTAGGGTTTCTGGTTTATTAGGAGGGGGAGTGAAAAAGAAGGCTATGTAGACGTGGCATAAGGTATTGACGGATGTCATCCAAGGATAGAAGAATGGTGCATCAGCCAAGTATAATGGGAAGAACTTTAGACTGATAGAAAAGATGAGGGAGGAGGTGGGAAGGGGAAGGTGGTGGCTAAATAAACATAATATTAATTAAGTATAATATATATTGAATCTACTCCAAATATAATCACAGTCAACAAGCCATATGTGAAATTTTGGAACCCCTCATTGATTGTGATCTTTACATGTTTTTATTAAAGGAGTTGATCAAACAATTAAAATGATAATTAATGAAACATATTTTTAGCACATTGAATTGACAAATAGAGTTAGATGGTCAAGCATGAGTTCAATTCCATGTGTTTTTAAGTTTGTGAAGGATTTTAATGATTTTTTTTTTTAATTTTTGATTCAAGACTTCTATTTGAGATCTTATTATTCATATGTGTAAATGATGAGTTTAATCATTTTGCAATCTTGGTAACTACCATGTGTCTCATCCCAAAATCTAATTTGAAAGATTTCCTTATTTTATCTATTATTATATAATAATCAGAGCTATTTAATTTCATCTATCAGTGATAAACCGCATAACAAATTCTATAATTTAAAACATCAATACATATCTATATTCAATGAGTTAAAAATACTTCTTATATAATAACATAGAAATCATATAATCATAATTTGCCATTTCATTCATGAGTATAAAAAAAAACTTAAAAAAAAAAAAACATAACATGAGGAATCTTGATCAGTCTCACACTTTTGAACCTCGTACTTGATGTGAAATTATTTAAATCACATATAATGAGCTAAACAAACCAACATGTCACTAAAATCCTATAACTAAATTCAAAGTATGTTAAAGAAGCAATATACATGTCTTCAATATTCATAATAGTAATAATCATATGATTAAGAATTAGTAATTAAATAATAAAAATCACATATAATAGTAGTAAAATTTTTAAATAATAAAATAATATGTTATAGAAGCCAATAAAATAATATAGTTGAGAAATTAGTAAACCAATGTGGGTGTCGAATTAATAAAGCTGTCATCATATCAGTATTATCAATTAGTAAATCAATTGTATAAAGCGTTAAAACTAAAGCACTGATAAAGAAATGTCAAATTCATATCAATGTAGTAAATCTTATAACTACATATACATGCTTGCCAGTAATTTTTTATCAATATCAAATCAGTATGTTAATCACATACTTATTATATTATCTTCTTAATATGTCACATGCTCAATATTAGCAGAAGTATCAAATAGGATCAATGCCTATATCATTAACAATAAAATTAGTGGCATGAGCAGTAAAAGTTAATCCATATAATAACAATAAATCCGTACAATGATAGTAAATCAATACAATATCAATGAAGTTATATAGTAATAATGAATTTATAACATGAATTTTAGTAGTCCTAATAAATAAGCAAAAAGTTCTGACTACCATGATATTTTTTTGTAAATAGTAGTTGGCAATCGTTGGCTCAATATACATAATTATCACTCTTTGCCCATCGACACAGTAATAAGTCTCAAATAAATATTTAAAATGCTCATAATCTCAATCTTATAATGTATAAAAAAGTACATAATAAAAGTTTTACCAATACAAAATTATTCTTATTTTTTGTTCTCAAATAAATATTTAAAATGCTCATAATCTCAATCTTATAATGTATAAAAAAGTACATAATAAAAGTTTTACCAATACAAAATTATTCTTATTATTTTTTGTAACGAAAATACAAATTTATAGTAAAAATATAAAAAATACCAAATTATTCAAATAAAAAATAGGATGATGATTCTTTATAATGAGACGAGCAAATCTTCCGATAGAATCGACTAACAAAAATCGCTCTACAGCCTCTAAATTCTAGGTTTATTTTTATCTCTCTTCCATTTTCTCTCTAATTTTCTTTTCTGATTCTTTGTTAGCTAAAAGGAGAGAAAGGGGATTTCAATGGCTTAAAATAATTTCATAATAAAATAATAATATATATATACAATTTAATCAATTCTTAGTATGAAATTTATATAAATCCTTTTGAGGCTTCAAAAATTATAGAAAAATATTCATAAAATAGCTCATTTTATTTAAAATTTTTTGGTGATATGAGTTTGCAAAACAAACACTTGATGGTCTCAAAATCAACTTGTACTATCATATCTTAATTTTTTAAAGATTTGCATCAATGCCCAAAAATTACGGAAAAATTAGTGTGATTAAATCACTATATTATCTATATTACGGGCAAGACATTTTATGATTTGGACTTATATTGACTCTTTAAAAAATTTATTTGACTCAATTAAAATGCAAACAATTACACTATAAATCCATTGATAACCTCTCATACTAGAATCTATATGCTTAATTATTTAAATCACTTGCAACACACTCTTTCTTCAAAATAATATAGTCTTAGTTTTTTGTTTCATCACTACTTACAATTAATAGCTTTTAAAAAAGCTATTTTCTTCATAACAATTTTATAATTACATTATAATTAAGAGGCTATAGTCATCCCAAATAGCAAGCAGCTATTAATTTTTTAAACAAATATTTATAGGGAAATTTAAATACATACCACTATATACTTATGATTTTACATATATAACACGCCTCATTTATTAATATTACAATTATACCACTCAAATTTCTATTTCACCTCATTTCTACCACTCCGTCTACCACATACATCACATGCACGACATCTTCTTTATGCGAAAATCACCTCTTCGCCCCAAACATGTCTTGAACTTACGGCCATCATACGTTCCCCGCGTTCTGCTTCTCCCGACCTTTGGAAAACCAGCTTGTCGCTAGGCGAACTGGTTCCCTTCGATCTTCGCCGCATTATGCTGCAGGCGTTCTACTCCCAGGTTCATTTTTATCACGTTATGCTTCCGACGTTCCTCATTTTGTAGGTTAGCAATGCTCGTCTAACAGTAAGATTACCGAATGAGAAGGTAGATGAAAGCATACTTGTTATCAAGGTTGCCAATGGAGTAAGCCGTGCTCGTTTGTTTTAGTTTAGAATACTGAAACTAAAGAATTCATATTGTTTAATTTCGGTTCTGTGAGCATCTGCAGCGGGTAGGACACATAAAAGTTCACCAAAGCGGTCCGACCTCAATAGTGTGAAGGGAAAGTCAAAAAAAGCTTATATCATCTACATCTCAAATCGAAACAAAGTTTTCATTCTTTTACCTTGGATTGTGAAGATGTCCGACTCAATGGAGTTATCCCCCTCCTCAACTTCACCCGTTAATGTCCTAAAAATGAAAAATTGGAAGACATTGTTAGTGTGCGAATAAGACGTCGTGATGGACTGGGTAGACAGAGTGGTAGAAATGATGTGAAATAGGAATTTGAGTGATATAGTTGTAATATTAATAGATAAGTTGTTAGATATGTAAAATCATAAGTTTCTAATGGTATGTATGTAAATTTCCCATATTTATAATATCACAATAGATTTACCACTAACGACCCTTAACTATTCACTGTAAAATGTTGCGTAACCCTAACTAATCCAACGGCCAAAACCTCCCCAAATTTCTCTCTCCAGCCGTCCGATCCCAATGCCCACCCACACGTAAAATGCCCCGATGACGTGGCCGGCGAGGCGACCCACCTCACCGCTGTAGCGTACTTCGCTTATAAAGTACGCGCGCGCGGCCGTTAGTGGAGAGAAAGAAACAGGAAGGGTTTCATATTCTGCTCCCTTTCTCTCTCCTCAGATATTCGGGAGAGATGGTCGGCGATCGGTTGAAAGGTACTGTGAAGTGGTTCAATGCAACCAAGCGGTTCGGCTTTATCACGCCGGACGATGGTCGGGAGGAGTTGTTCGTTCACCAGTCCTCCATCAAGGCTGATGGCTTCCAAAGGCTGGCCGAGGGTGAGGTGGTAGAGTTCGCGATCGCCGTTGGTGAAGATGGCCGGACAAAGGCCGTCGATGTGATCAGCTCAGGAAGGGATTTTGTTCAGGGAGGTAACTCCGCCGCCGCCGGCGGTCGGAGGGGTGGTTACGTCGGCGGAGGTGGGAGAGGAGGTGGAAGGTATGGAGGAGGGGGTTATGGATTTAGTGGCAACAGTGGAGGCGGTAGGGGTGGAGGATGGAGAGGTGGCGGAGGCGGTGGTTCTTGCTACAGCTGTGGTGAGCCGGGACATATTGCAAGAGATTGCTACAACGGCGGCGGTCGCGGGAGGTATGTTGGCGGTGGCGGTGGCGGTGGCGGTGGTGGAGGCGGCGTATGCTACAGCTGTGGGGAGACTGGTCATTTCGCAAGGGAATGCCCTTCTGGACCGAAGTAAGTGAATTTATCGTGCGTATTTTACAGCTTCTGGACTGAATGATCACTTGGGATTTGGTTGCTTTTCCGTTGAACAGAAATCGTTTGATTTTGTTTTGGTAATTATTGTATTTTGAAGTAAGGGCGAAGCATCAGGTGATTGCAAGACTCGCTTCTTGTATTTTAAGAAATAATTTTCAGATGGCTGGCTATACAAACGTGCATGTTGGCTTCCAAGCAGTAATTTCAAACGAGACGGCTTTCTCGCTAAATAGTTTTATAGTTCCAAAGGTTTTTTTGGAACAGGATATCTACCTGCCTCTATTTTAAAGGGAGTGTTTGGCCTCGGGCCCACGCTTGATTTGCCCCATTGAAGATGTGATGCCGTAGTTAGGGGTGTCAAATTTTGACACGACCCAAAACACGACCTGAGCCGACATGGAAAAATCCGAGTTCGGGTCAACCTGGATGACAAACAGGTCGGGTTCCGGTTCAAAAATCTGACCTGATTTGAGTTTCGGATCGAATTCGGGTTGACACAAAAATCCAAAATTAACCCTAAATTGACCTGGAAATTGCTCTACCCATATGTGTTGCACGACGTGCCCGCACTGCCCAAGAAATGACCCGACGCTACGAGCCTTCGACGCGTCAAGTCGCTTTGTCACTTTGTCAGGCATCACGTTACTCATGCAGCTCACACGGTTCGGACGGGAAATGACCCGCGCTGGCTCGTTGTTGTTGCCCGGCCGCAGCGTGGCCGCCCGCAGCCGCTATCTGCCGCTGTGGCGCCGCTCACTTGGTCACGCTAGTTCTTCCTCCTTCAACTCCTCCGACGATGTTCTTTCCTGTAAAATCGAAAGTCGGGACAGTCGAACAGCTCGCCGCGGCGCCGCCTCACCGGAACTGGACTTAGCGACGGGAGCTCGACGCTTTCCTTCATGTCGAATCGGAAAATCCGTATCGGGTCGGGTTGACCCAAACTCGAAGCGGGTCAGGTTCGGGTCCCAAAAACCGTTTTTACAAACAATTCGGGTTCTGGTTGACCCGCATAGTGCCGAGTCAGTTCCGGGTTCAACTCGAACCCGACTCGTGACTCGAAATTGACACCCCTAGCTATAGTAGAGGAGATTTGAATCCGAGATAGGGGGTTCCTAATCGTGCTCGCCCACCAACAACCCTAAGCCTTGGTGGGTAAAATTTTTTATTTCAAAATTTTTTTAAACTTTTTTTTATTAAAAAGTTATTTTAAAAGTAGTAAGAAAACCGTTCAAAACGAAGTCTTGATCCTTTGAGAGATTATTACATGCGAAGTACATAGAACTGTTTGGATTTTGTGAGTGTGCGCAGTAAAAGTACAGTAAAAACACAATTGTTCTACATAATGTGATTTTACTGTGCACACTCATAAAATCCGGACGTAATAATCTCTCCAATCCTTTCACATAAAATGCTTTTGCTTCATTTTCAGCTGTGGGTTCAGCCAAATCTTCGATCAAAGTAGCTTTAATAATTTTTGTTGAAGTTCTTTCAGGCTGCGTTTGGTTTGGAGGAATTGAGTTGATGGAAATGTTTTTTGTCACATAATTTCGTTTTATTCCTCTTCAATTAAATAAGTGGATGAAAATTGATTTCAATTAAATATTATATTTTTTTCATTAAAAAAATTTGCAAAAGAACACCTTGACATAATTCGTATCAGAATGAGCATAAACACTCGATTAGATTCTTGATGTAGCCCTCCATGATTTTTTTTTCTTTACTCTTTTTTTATTCCTTTTGTTGTTGAGGTTCTCAACTTATTTGTTTGTCATGTTATTCTTATGAGTAGGGGTGTCAATTTTTGACACGACCCGAAATAAGACTTGAATCCGATCCGGAAAAATTCGGGTTCGGGTCAACCCGAATCCGAAACTGGTCGGGTTCGGGTTCAGGTTCAACAAATCAACCCGTTTTAAAAATTAGGTCGGGTTCGGGTTGACCCATCAACCCGAAATTGATCCGAAAGTGACGTGAAAACTCATATTGACCCGAAAACCCGAGATAGACCCGTTTTTTACCCTAAAATCCGATATTGACCTGATTTTTGACCCGAAAACTAGCAATTTTGGGTCAACCCCGGGTCATTAGTGTCGGGTCGGGTTGACCCGGACCCGAATCGGGTCGGGTTCGGGTCTAGAAACCTGACCCGTTTTTAAAAACGAGTCAGGTTCGGGTTGACCCGAATAGTGCCGGGTCATTTCCGGGTTCGACCCAAACCCGACCCGTTGACCCAAATTGACACCCCTACTTATGAGTAATGATTGTATAAAAAAATATATAGGAAATGATTTGAAATTTATTTTTATAGTTAGATCAATTAAATTTGAGAGTCATTCATTTCATTTGAGAAAAAAAAATTATTCATTTGCATCATCAAATATTAATTATTGTTATTGTAAGGTGCTATTTAGTTGGTTGTTTAAAAATTAATATATTTTAGAAATATGTTTGTATTTAAAAATGTATGGATTGTTTGGTTGGTTGAAATTCAAATATATGGTTTTGGGTCTGGCCAATCCGTTTGACAAACGGGTCGGATTTGAGTTTCATATTTTGACATATTACAATTTCAGGTTGGATATGGGTTAACCGAAAACTTGAAAGTAACTCTAAATTGACCTGGTCACTTCAACATTTTAATTGAACAATTAAATTGTCTTGAAATTTTGCGTGTTTTAAAAATAATAGTATAGTATTTAATATCTCTTTGTTAGTTTTTTTTAACGCAATGCTGATATTTATTGTAATTATTAAATATTATCATTTTTTAAAATATATCAATAAGCCAAAAAATAAAATTTTTCAAAGGAAATCGATTCGGCGGGTCGTGTTGAGTTGGGCCGGGTTAAAGGTATGTCGGGTTCGGGTCCAGGCTTGTGATTCATTTCACAGAAATCTAATCGGGTGAGTTGAAGGTGGGTTAACTTGTGGTTGGACTTGAACTAGATCAAAAATCCATTTTGACACCCTTAATATTTACCTATGGGTGTAAATTTTTGTTTTAAAGAAATTTTTTAAAGAGGCAAATATTTTATTTTTTTGGGCAATTACAACGCTTATGTTTCTTAAAATAATTTAGAAAAGCTTTTAGGAATTCTTTAAATAAATAAACTCTATGCTATTAACTAATTTAGAAATTCTTTTGCTCTTCGTTCTTGATTATGTTAACCATTCTTAAAATTTTGAACTCACAATTTTAAATAAGCTATTTTAAATATAATTTGTTCATTTAGATTTATAATTGGTTCGTTTAAATTCATAACTTTAAATATATTAATATTACTTAACTTATTTAGTCCCACATCATTTGAAGACGTAAAACAAATAATGTTTATGTAGTATGATTTTTAAGATTAGCAAGTTAGGCTCATTTATTGGGTGAATTATTCTGTGTGGATGTTAAACGCCGTCCGTATATCAATCAGAATGCATCACATCACCTCCTGCTCAGTACCCGGTCGGTACTGAGCTTAGTACCGTTGACGTGGTGCATTCTGGTTGGCCTCCGTACGGTGAACTACATTCGGTGTCCGCACAGAATAATCTCTCCATTTTTTGAGCTCATTTGTCTTTTTAAACAAATTGTTAAGTTAAACCTTGATAGTTATAAAATTAAACAAACTCAAGCCAAGCCCAAATTAAGTTCAGATAAGCATCAATCTAAACGAAAACAATTTAAAAGTACTATACGCTCGTTTGGGGCAGCTTCTTTGGCTTTCCTTTTCCTCATTGAAAGGGTGAATAATTTAATTTTGAATTTATTTATGATTTGTTTGCGACAATTTTATTAATATTTGTACTAGAAAGTTCTAAGAAAACTGACTCAAATAAAATCTGAAGATTAATTTGAAACCATTTTTTGTCGCTGTTTTTTTGCTATTTTCAAAGCTGCTTTAAAAAGTAGTAAGAAAACTATCTAAAAGAAGTCTTAGGCTTCGTTTGGAACAACTTTTTTGTTGCTTTCTAAAACGTCTTTTTAGTACAAAATTTTTTTGAATTAGAAAATTTTATACGAAAAAGCCGTTTTAGGAAGCAGTACGAAAGGTGTATCAAACCAAGCCTTAGGCTTCGTTTGGAACTATTTTCTAAAGCAACTTTTAAGTACAAAATTTTTTGAAGTAGAAACTTTTGTACTACAAAGTTGCTTTAAAAAGCAATAAAAAAACTGTCACAAACGAAATCTTAATCACCACTTGAATAGGCTTATGGTTCGATTCAATTTGATTTTGATTTAGCTTAACTCGACTTCAATTAACTTGATGTCTAATTTTCTTGAACTTGAATTGTCTAGCTTGATTTATTTATTTATTTATTTATTTTAATATTCAAACCATATGTATTTTAAAACTCGGATGTATTTTCATAAAAAGCCGTTTATTAGATCATAAATTTGTTTTAAATTATCAATAAGCATCTATATTTTCTATTATATTTTTGATGATTTTAATATTAAAAGTAAAACTATGAAGAGTTATATATAATATAATTCATTTTCAAATAAAACTATCAGCCCTATTTTAATGAATGCTTGTATTTTTATTTTATTTTATTTTTTATTGACTGTTTCCAATGAGTCTGTCCAAGCTTTCAATATTTGAAATTTGGTGCTGTAATTTAAAAAAAAAATAGTAGAATTTTATTATGTGCAAATTAAATAATATGTGTTTGATGGTGTTTGTGACTAATATTTTCATTTTAGACATATAAGATTATTATAGGATTCAAACTTATATGTGAGTGATACCTAAATTTTATTTCTAGGACTTACAAGTCTCACAACATAAGGGTAGATAAAGAGAAAAAAATGATTGTCATATATGAATGCGATTATGCGAGGTTTATTATGTTGCTCGCATGCATGTCGAAATTGTGTCAATCCCGGGTTGACGGGTCGGACTCAAAATCAGCAAAATGAAATAAAAGGGTTAACAAAGAAGATAGGAACCCGATCGGTTTGTTATACATGTAAACCCAAATTCGAATTCTTTTAGTCCGGGTTTTTCGTTCGTGTCTTTAATTGACAGACATAGTGTTTGTGGATAATAAATTCTTATTTTATTTATTTTAGACATGCAAGATTATTATTGAGTTCAAATATGTGTGTGAGTGATACCCGAATTTTACTTCTAGGACTTATATGTAGGGATGAAAAAGAGTCGAGCTCGAGCTCGAGTCAAGCCTAACTCGAGCTCGAGCTCAGCTCGTTTCACTAAAAACGGTTTGTCGAGCTGCTCGATTACCTAGTTCGAGCTCCGATTCTGCCCCGCGACTCCGTGATTCTGCCGTCCGGGCCCGCGTACAAGTTCCACATCCAAGTTTCATCATCCAAGTTCCGATTTTGAGTTCTGCTGTCCGATCCCGCTTGCCCCGTGATTCCACCGTCTGAACCTCGCCGCCATGCGATTCCTCTGTCCCCATTCGAGCCCTCCTTCAGCATCAAAGTTTTGCATCCAAGGCTTCAAGCCTTCCTTCTGGGTCACGATTTCTTCCGCCATTAGGATTCGAGGGCTCGGTGAGTAATCGAGCCAAGCATCACGAGGATTGAACTCAAGTTTGATAAACCAGCGAGCTCGAAATCCTGCTCAAGCTCAACTCACGAGCTCATTAACAAGTCAAGCCAGTTTGACTCGATTGCACCCTAACACACAAGACTCGCATCATAACAATAGGTAAAGAGAAAAAAAAAAATGAAAAAAGCGACAAAGTGAGAAACAGAGAGATTCACAACATAATAATTGATATACACTAGATAAAGAGTCAGAAAACGAGAGATTCTTAGAATCATATTATTAAATCCAGGTGCTCCTGAGGCTTCATTTTAGAGATTTTTTTTTTTCACTATTTTTAGTACAATTTTTTTTTAATCATTGATATATCCTCAAAAAAAAAAATTATCTTGATCGGGCACAAATCTCGAGGCAAAATCGAGCTGAAAATTTCAAAAATTAAATCCGGGATCACCTAAACTATAATTTCAGCGAACTTACAGTCAAACTGAGCGTCTCGAAAATACAAACTCAACGACACCAAATTCGACTAAATCCGAGCCCAAATAAGTCCAGATCAAGCACCCGAAGTGCTAATAGAAAGTTCAAACCATAATTTGAGTTACCAAACGATTTCCGAACATGAAATTCTTATAGTCGAATCGAGCGCCTCGACGAGGCAAATCCAACAAGCCCAAGATCGCCAAATTCTGACATCATTAAGACTTTCAAATATGTGACGAACGGTGCACGATCAAGGGATTCAATATCGCCCGTCCATCCGACAACTCCCTATTTACCCCTGATCTCTCACCTATTTACAAGTCATGCCACTCCATAATATCTATAAATAGACCTCTCATTTTTCATGAGAGGGGACCCATGCAAGAAGAAGAGAAGAAGAAGAGAAGGATAGGAGGGAAAAAGTTCTCCTCGACCACCGCCAGAGTTCTGCTTGACACCAGAATTTTGCCGGACATCCAAACGATGTCAGAGTTCTGCTCGACGCCGGAATTCTGCCTGACTTCCGAACGACGTCGGAGTTATGTCCGACGCTCAAGTGACGCTAGAGTTCTGCTCGACGTCATAATTCCGCTCCATTTCCGAAACGACGCCGGAATTCTACCCGACCTCCGAATGATTCCAAATTTACACCCAATCTCTAAGTGATGCCGGAACTCTGTTCGGCGTTGTAACTGATTTTCAATCCTGAAGAGATTCATTGTAATCTGATCGTCCTAAATTTTAAGGACGAGTCAGCCACTTGTATTTCAAGCAAACACTAGTGGAACTCTTTCAACTGGGCGTGACCCCGTGATTTTTTCTCCTTCTAGGGTTTTCCACGTAAAAATCCTAGTGTTGCTATTTCTCCTCTGTTTGTGTGCTAGATATCCGTACAACGCTGAGATGGAAGTCTTTTTAACTCTATCGCCGCGTATATTCTAGTCCGCAACAATCATAAATTTTGGTACTTAAAAGCTGCTTTTGAAAACATTAAAAAAAATCTCAAACAAATACTAAATGATTTTCTACTCTATTGAAATTGCCCTACTAGGGATATGGAGCTATTAAAAAAAACCATATAAATAGTCATATTTAGCCAAGCATTTCAAAAAGTACATAACTAGAAAGTTACAAAATATACATGAGCAGTTGATATTGGTCTAGTGGGGCCATCAATTGGAGAGATAATTATGTATGTAGTCCGGACGTAGAGCTGCGTTAGCACTTTCTTGTACATACACTGTGTACATTTGTATGTACACAGTGTGTGTAAATATGTACGCACATATTATGTACGCACATACGTACAACTGTGTGCATAGTATGTGTACACACATTTACACACACTGCGACGAGTATAATCATGTCGAGTGATAAGTAACGAGTGGTCCTTAACCTTTGGCCTTAGCCGCAAGGCATATTAAGCTTGACATATTTTTATATACAATTACTTAATTTTCATATAAAAATGGTTGTTCAGATCATTTGCTCGGATCTCCACCGTTCGTGGATTTTCATTTTTACAGAGGATTTTATTCTCTTCTATTTTTTACGTGCCGTTCTTGGTGCTTTGAGGAATCACGATGATAAGAAAGTTCTTTTGAGCAATTTGCCACCATGTAATTGAATTATTTAGTATTAGTTGCTTGACTTCAGCAGTGTTTTAGAAAGTGATAAAGTTTGGCAAAGCTTATCCAAACGTGGTGGAATCAAGAAACATTTTCACAGTAAGAAAAAAAAAAGGTTATTTGATCATAGATAGATTTTCTCATAAGATATTTGATTTTATATGCATTATAGTGTATATAATTAAATATAATGAAAAAATATTTCAGTAATTTATTTTGTTAAGGAGTTATATTTAAAAATTTATATTTTCTAATATATATATATATATATATTTATTTATTTATTTCAGACAAAATAATAGTAGATATATTTTATTTGGGGGTATGTTTGTTGAATATCCAAAAACGATATCTATAAAATTATAAATAGCATTGCTACCTTGAAACTAAATTTAGATCATTAATCTTATTTTTATTTTATTTATAATCTAATATAAAAGTACAATTTATTTCATATTCTTATATATTTATTATTTAAAAAATAAAAAATAAAATAAAATATTGTCATTATTGTTGTTGATATGATTAGTGATTTTTTTTTTGGAACTATCGATAACATAATCATCCATTGACCTCTGCACCATCAGTCTATATTGCAATTGTCAATATCTAATTTGGAGCTATCGCGGATCATAGTAGTAAATATTTAAGATAGACATATAGTCGCCTTCGTATAATGAACCAGTTAACAAGCTAATACAGGTTTTAATCAATCAAATTGGCATCAAATTGATCCTAAATTGAAATTAATTTGCTTTAGTAATATTGAAAATCATGTATGCTTCCATGTTTTTTGCAATGAAGTTTTTTTTTTCATACACTCTGCTATGATAAAATAAATGTGCGTCAAAACACAATAATGCTCTCTCTCTCTATCTCTCTCTCTAATGGGTAATTGGATTAATGAGGATGAACCTTAGTTGATCTTATGCATCTATATTCATTTGGGTCAAGTGAATCAGAATATTATGAATACGACTGTGCCTGACAAATCGTTGATTGTGAAATGGTATGAACAACCTAAATATAAAACTCTCCAAGGAGATATTTTGTGAAATTATACATTAAGATTGATATCCCCCAATTCAGGTTTCTAAATGCATTAAATTTGATTTAAATCATCAAAACCTAAACTTATACATTTTTTTGCTCATGGAGCAAACCCTAATTAATATCACTGTTGGTTGAGCGTTATATATAAAATAAAAATCAATGACATAATTCGCTTTTGAATCCTAGCATAATTTGTATCCTTTAGTTCATCCCTAGATGGGAGGGACTTAGGCAAAGTTCATATAACCTAACACTTTTTAATCTTAATTTATCTCTCTATAAATAGAGCATGGTTTTTTAGGCCAAAATCCACACTGAAGTCCCCTTAATTTCTTAATGGAGCTTATAATCCTAATTCTTTTCTACATAGAGTGAACATGGACTAGGTTTATGGAGCCTCACAACATCAACTTTATAAGTTATCCTAAATTATATCCCTACAAGCTATAGTGGCATGAGTATGCAAATTTATAATAAATAGCATCTTGGATCTTTAGTGGAGTTCAAGCATTCATTTAGTGCATTCCATTGCAAAATGAATCAATTTTATGTTTAGAAAGCCTAACCACAATCCTAATTTGATCTATATGGGTAGAGTGTTGTTTAGGTAAAACAAATTACATGAATATCTTCGTACTCCTTTGTTTAAAATCTCTTTTACCTCCCACCAAGAAAAAAATTATTCTGTGCAGACGCCCGAAGACCAACCAAAATGCGTCATGTCACCCTTTTGTTGTACCGTGACTCGGTACTGCTCGAAACCGCTGACGTGGCTGCACATGATTCGCTTTCAGGCGTAAAGCTGTGTCCAGTATCCGCACATAATAATCTCTCCCCACCAAGGATATGTATGATTTGGAATTTTATAGTCCCACTTTACTCATGGATATTTCAATTTAGTTCTCCTAAAAAAGTGCAAACTTACTTTGAGAAACCAAACATAAAACATCAACATAGACTCTCTTATGGGTCTCTTTTCCAAATCACTTTATTGAGCTCCTCACTTTATAGACCTTCATTACACTTTTTAGTCAAGCCCATTATGACTTCCTAAGGCTAGCCTAAACCTATCAGTCAAGCATTAAACTCAATTGTACTAAACAAAAACAATTTACCTTATTTAAGCCAACACATTAAGAACCATATGTTGAGTTTCCATTAGAGTCTAAGGCTTCGTTTGGGGGAGCTTTTTTATTACTTTCTAAAATGAAATTTTAGTACAAAAATAAAAAAATTTGTACTAAAACTCCATTTTAGAAAGCAGTAAAAAAGTCATCCCAAACGAAGCCTAAAGCTCGCATCTCTACATTTACTACTCTTTATCATAGTCATGCAAGCCCTAATTTGACAAACTTGAGCAAAACTAATATAGTGCTCCTTAATTCTTGTATGGTCAGGTTATTCTTATTTGTTATGAAACATAGTCAACTTTATGTAAACTTAGGCTTCATTTGGGACGACTTTCTTGTTACTTCTTAAAACATCATTTTAATATAAAAATTAATTAATTTTTACTAAAAAACTGCTTTAAGAAGCATTAAAAAAGCCATCCCAAATGAAGGCTTAGTCACTCATCATTAGGACTAGATTATTGTAACATGAGCTTATACCAATATGACATTACTAATGTAATGTAATTCTCAAAAAATCATCAATCACCTAACCTAATCGCAAGTTCATGGTGAATTCATTGTTAAACTTTGTCATTTATGACTAGGGTTATATATTAGTCAAGTCGAGCTTAACTCACACCTAACTTGACTCTATTCGTCCAAACAACAATGGACTTGAACTGGAGCTTGAGCTCGACAAGCTTGTGTATTAAGTTCGACCTCAATACGTTAAAATAAATGTAAGCTTTAGCTTGACTGGTTAACTCGAGTTCCTCATAGAAGCTCATCGGCGTTGCAGAAGCCCGCCGGAGAAGGCGTTGCAAGAGTAGCTCGTCAGAACAGAAGTCATTTATATGGAAATCATGGATAGAGCTCAATGGAGAGAGAGAGAGAGATTATTATCTGCAGACGTCGAATGCGTCTGGAGGTCAATCATGAGCTGCCACGTCACCCAATGCAATCACAATTCCTAATTGGCATCCGAATGTGTCCGAGATCTGCACGTAATAATTTTTCTAATAAAGAAGGATCGTAAGCCACTAGGAGTGCAGCTTGGCTTTGTAAGAACAGAAAATTTTGGTGGAGGAAATGACAGGCTTTACCACAATTGTACTTGCATAGCTTTCAATTAATTTTAGAAGACTGAAAATTTTATTTTAAATTTTTTTTTTCTCCAGTTTTCAAAATGGCAGCATCAGGCATTGAAGTTTTCTCCATATTTTTAAAAATTTTAAATACCAAAATAGTATTTGAAATTTTGTTTGAAAAAATAAGACCTTGGTTTTTCAGGTTATGTTCAGGTATAATTTTAGACCAAATTATTATTCGTGTCGAATTCAGGTTGATAATATAATCCAATTATTATTGGATTTTTACATTCTATTGTGATTTATATAGGGGAGCCCATTTAATCTATATGAGTTGACCAAATTTTATTCGAGTTGACTTGAATAACTCTAAATTAATTGAAAACTGACTCATTTATTATTAAGCTTTTCAGTTAGGCGGGTTTCTATAAAACTAGTTTGATTAAATGGGTCATATTCAAATTAATTGGGTTATAATAATCTAAAAAATTACACGATCAATGTAATATACTTAAAAACTTAACAATACATTTGTCTCATTAAATTTAAAAATATTTTTAATTTATCTAATACAATTTTTATTCAAATATTCAAAGCTTTTTTTTTTTCTTCCATTGTAAGGTGATTTATTAAGGTGGTCAATAAATGATCTGACATGATAATCCCATCCAATCCTAACTCAAAAATCTAAATCCGGGTTTGCTCGATTAATATTTGGATTAGATTCTGGTATAATCTTAGACCTTTATTATTCAAGTCATTTCATGTTGATAATAAATGACCCGGTCCAATAACTTGATTCAAACAGAACTTAAAAAACATGTCTGGGTTAAACGGGTCACATTCAAATTAATTGAGTTATAATGATCTAAAAAGTTATATTATCAATATAATAAATAAGTTAGATCGGTCAAAATCGTGTCGAATTAAATAGGTTTAAATCAAATCAAATTCAGGTCAAATATCTGTCCTAATTTCAAAGACACATTTGACAGGTAAATCTAACCTACCCAATGCTCTCATATACACAAGAAAGTGCATTGAAAGGTGATGTCGTGTTGACAAAGAAAGAAAGAAAACATCTTTTGCTTTCTATTCTCATTAGCAAGCAATCAAAATCATTGGCTTAGAAAACCTAAAGTTTGCTTAGTTATTCTGAATATGTATCACTGTATTCAGCATTATCTTCATCGAATATTTCCTATCTCTAAGTTTTTGTATCTATTTTGTACTATCATATTCATATAATGTATTCCCACGTCTCTCTTTATCATTTTTGTTTGTTTTGCTTAGAATAAGTAGTTGATAAAACAAAGTTATTTCAAGAGATTCAATGGCAAATTTAAGAAAGGTTGTGCAAATTTAATGGGGGGATGACAAGGCATTATGACTTCTTAACCACTATGTTTTGCAAGTAGGGTCTCAACTTAGGATTCGTTCGGGACAATTTTTTTATTGCTTTCTAAAATAATTTTTTAGTACAAAGGATTTTTTTTTTTAAAATTGTATTAAAAAACTGCTTTATATAGCAATATGAAAGCTGCTATACGTACTAGATAAAATAACCAAGAAGTTGGATTGAATGATTATAGAGGAAGGGAAAGTTTCTTGGTTGGATTGCCTTAGATTTGATTCGACTTTCATTTTCCTCATACGTTGCATCAACATTATAAATGAAAAGACTACAATCAATCTCATGGCTACTAACAATTATTAGGTCAGGTCACCTAACGTAGCTCTACATTCAGACGCCAATAACATGTCGTCACGTGTTCTTATTCTTTTACCGTGCGGCCCGACAACCCGATCCAAACCCGGACCCGGTATTGCTATGCTGATTTGTGCAGACCGGGGTATTGCTAGGTATTGCTAAGTATTGCTTGGCAATAACGAGAAATATCATTCTGTCAAGACCAATACCTAGCAATACCGAGCAATTCCCCAATTTTGCTAGGTATGGCTCGGTATTGGTCTTGAAAGAGCGATATTTCTCGTTATTGCTAAGTAATACCTAGCAATACCGAGCTATACATAGCAATACCAAGCAATACCTTGCAATACACGAATATAGCAATACCGGGTTACGGTCCGGTCGCGTCGTTGGGCCGTGCAATAACGAGTAAGAGCACGTGGCGATATGTTATTGATGTCCGGATGTAGAGCTACGTCAGGTGTCCTAACCAAATAAAAGTTCCATGGCTACATTGACTAAAATATCACTACAGGAAATTCAGTTGTTACCGGCGGTCTTGACCGGCGGTTATATAGCCGCCGGTAAGAATGACGGTTTGGCTGAATTTCCTGTAGTGTATATAAGAAGATGGCAGTCTAAAAAATAGTATTATTAATGAAGATATTAGACAACACTTCAATGACAGAGAACCTGAATAATCAGAACACTATGATGAGTAGTTGTGTTTCGTGATCTTAAAATTTAATGATCTTGAGTTTGTTGGATTCTTTTCGTCAAGTCCCTCGATTTGACTATAAGCATGTTGGATTAATGACTGTTTGATTCTTCAATTAATGACATGGAGCTTCTAAATACGCTTCAAGTGTTTGATTTGGGTTAATTTTGACTTTTATCAATTCATGTGTGATGTCGATGAATTTGCTTGATTGAAACGTTCAATTAAACTATAAACTTATCGAAATAGGAGTTCTAATGATTCTAAAATTAATCTTAATAGTTATAAATTCAAATATCGTCTTGGGACCCTAATAAAGTGAATATATATATCAAAATAGGAATATAAAATATATGCATGGAAATATGTACACATAATGCTCATACAAACAAATATGTATTTAAATTTCATTCTAATTTTAGATTTCATTTGGACGACTTTTTTACTGTTTTGTAAAGCTGCTTTTAACACAAAAATCTCTTAAAACCAGAAAAAAAAATAGTGGTCTAAAATTGTCTCAAACGAAGTTTTAATCTCTTTTATTAGAACCATATTGTCTATTAATCGTATTTAATAAACGTAAAATTATTAATATTTACTATCAATATTTTTCTTCCATAAAAAAGAGACAATTATTCAAGTTTCATTTGAACCTTTCCTTAAGAGAAATTTTTCAGTCCAATGAATAAGATTCTGAAGCAATAGCAGATCACTAAACCTAATCCAATCTTCCCTTTGGCCTATATGGAATCAATTCCCTCTCGTTGTCTATATTTCTTTTTTTTTTTTTCATATATCGCCATCACTCAGTGATTTTAGGCTTCATTTGGGACATTTTTTATTATTTTTTAAATTAATTTTTTAGAATAAACATTTTTTGAGCTAATAATAAAGCAGCTGAAAGCTATCCCAAACGAAGACTTAATTTTTTTTTTTTTTTTTTTTTTTTCTTTTTTTTTGGTGTTTGATATTTTTTACAAGCTTCCATCAACATGGCCTTGACTTTGTTGGATTTCATGTGTTTATCCATGGAGAATCAATCCCAAGCAATCATTAGTGTATCATTGAATGGGATTTTTCCACTTCTTTAGCTTTTGTTTAGTTATTTAAATAAGATAGAAAAAGTTTCAATTTAATCAAGTTTGAATTCGGGTTTGTTCGGCTCGACCATCATAATTGGTCATATTTAGAGCGAGGTCTGAAACGGTTGGTTTAGTGCGAATTTATAGATAAGTTAGGTTTGTATGAAGTTGACTAGAATTGGCTCTCTTGTAGATTATATTGGTGGAAAAATCCCACCATTTCGACCATGCATATCTTGTTTTCCAATGGTACAAAACAACTAAAATTCAGACAAATTCTGATTTATCAATCTTTTTGATCGTTTCCCGTCATTCACATTACGAACAAATTAAGTTTGGTCTTTTTTTTTTTTTGTTAAAATTCACATAGGGGCCTACACATTAAATAAAATGGAAGGTTACAAGTCCTTCAAAGATATAGCAGCTCACTGAAAGATACAATCTTTGAAGAAAAACCTAAGAGCCAACAGATCTTTACTATTACAATCAATACTAGAAAAAAGAAAAAGAAGCCCAACATAAAACAAATTGGCTCAGAAAACTCACCAACAACCTAACATGATCACAAAAACAACACAGAGACAACACTATCACAGGCCAAAATAACCCACGAAAGAGGACCCAGCAGCCCCTAGACAAGAAAAACCCAAACAAAGGTGAAGAGAAAATCCCAAACTCATTTCTTTTTAGATTTCTTCCGTTTAGATTGATTAAGTTTTTTTTTAAATAACCATCATCATCAATTTGAATCACATTAAGATCCTATATTTCCTTGGAGTGCATCCCATGCACCTCACTCGGTTTCCTAGCATCCCAATTAGATGCAGAATCACAATCTTCAAGCCAATCACCTTGAGCAGCCCCATTGTCGTCCGAATAAGCAGTTATGCGAACATCAATGAGAGGAACACGGTTCGAAGTAACATGCTTAGCACCATCAAAAGCACCAACACCATTAAAAGCCTTAGCATCCGGTCGAACCCCAACACATGAAGAGTTAAATTTGGCCTTATTTGATTAAGACTTGTAATAATAGGGTTTATCATATTCTCATAATAGTTTGTCTACTTAAAATGTATTTTTAATAATAATGATGTAATAATATAAATTTATGATAAAAAGTGAATTTAGTTCACATTTAATATAACATTTGTTCTTATATAATTTATAAATTTAATATAAATTATTGTTAATTCGTATTATTAGTCTAAAAATAAATTAATAGTTTAAGAAGATATACTTAATTCACATTATAAATTTACGTCAAATCATTATTAATTGATAAGTAGATTATAAGTAGATAATAAATTAATCATATGCAGTGTATAGTTATATATATATATAAATTTAATAGATAACAATTAAATATTATTAATTAAAAAGTTAACTATTATTTACATTATAAAAGACTAATTAAAAATATATTTATAAATATTTAGTGCATTTTTATTAGTAGGAGTGTCAAAGTAGGGTTGCGGGTCGGGTCCTGATCGAACCCAATTTTGGCCTGTTACTATTTGATACGACCAGAATCCGATCCATTTTTGTAGAAAGGACAGAAATTCAACCCAGACTTGACCCGATGCGAAACCACAGTTCGAGTATGCAAGATTTGGCCGAAGAAGCCCACAAATGGGAGAAAATGGTTACCTTTGGATCAAGCAAGCTCCCTCCTGTCGTCGTTACTTCCAATCCAACAACAAAACAATGAGCTGTCGTCTTCCGACCCAACAGGAAGGAACGTCGTCGAAGGAGGCGGAGTTTTATTGACTCGTTCAAAAATTTGCCTCACGACAGTGAAGCAGGCGAAGTCGATTAGATACGAATAACAAGGGAAGAGGAAAAGCAAACCCTAGGCATGCAAGACTACGCTTGCGAGAGCGCAGGTGGACTGGCGGAGGCGCGGGACTATGCCTGGGCAAGGGAATAGTGTCAGATATGGGACAACTTCCAGTAAGCAGGTTGACCCATACCCAACCCAATTTTTCAAATGGTTCAAATTTTGGAAAACGAACCTGACCTTTTTTTTGTAACGAACCTGACCTGTTTGTCAAACATGTTGATCATAACCCGAATTTTTTTTATCAAGTTCAGGTCGAGTTTTCGGGTCATGTCAAATATTGAAACCTCTAATTATTAACTTAGAGAATTTTAACTAAGTTTATTAGTGCCACATCACTTGGAACTTTATCTTAGTATTGTTTATATATTATTTTTTATTTCTAGTGCATCTCATGGATGCCCATATAAGGTGGTGGGGTATATGACAAAAGCCATCATTTATCCCTTCCTCAAGAGTGGTGAGCCTCAGGGCCTTAGGCCTACATTAACTAAGGTTAGTGCACAATTTTGTACCTTTTAAGCTCTTTTGCTTGGCTTAGGGTTAGAAGTGTTGGACTCCCTCCCTTCTATTTAATGTTCCTTCATAGGCCTTAGGTAAATTTATTATGATTAATTAGAACAATTTGATTGAATCAATTTTCAATTGGGCCAATTAGGTTTGTATTAAACGGGTCAAATTTCGATAAAATGAGTCGTGTTGATCTAAAAAAATTGCATGACCTACATAATAAATGCGATAAATGAGTTGAGCCTAGTTCAGGTTAAATTATTTGACCTGTTTAGTAAATAGGTCGAGTTCAGATCAATCTTACTCAGGTCAAGGCAAATTTAGATCAGGCACGAATACAATCTGCAAACTTAATTGACACTAAAACAACTTTTATCATAAGTACCGCATCAATGTGGTCGCAATTAAAAATTAGAGTAGTAAGAAAACTATACCAAACGAAATCTTTATTTTCATTAGAATAAGGATAGACAGAGTTACATCTCAAGTTCACAATGATAAAGAAAGAGAAGTTGTTGCGTCTAAAGCACTAAAAATATAAAATTCTTGAAGGTTATGTGTCAAATATTTCTAGTCTTCTAATTCTAAATGAGTCTAAGATAGGGACGCCGAAGAGTCATAATTGTCATATTTTTATCAATTTTTTTTTCTAGTACCCTTAAATTTTATGATCTATAAGAAAAAGTTGGATCATTATTATGAAAATATCATAGTTTCTAAAACTAATTTGTGTTAGAGTTATTAAATCAAAGTAGGGCTGTCAAAATCGGTCACGGGTTGGGCTTAGGTCCAACCCGGAACTAACCCGACACAAGTTAACCCGGCTTGAACCTGACCCGTTCTGACAAACGAGTCATTTTTTGGGACCCGGATCAACCTGACATTACCCACAAATCTGAGAATACGACGTTTGACGAGGGCGACATCGTTCGTCCCAGAGGCGGCGGCGTTTGGTGAGGGTGGATACAAGTCTCGGTTTCACTTAGTCTTGCTGTTTGGCGACGACGTTCGGTCTAGGACTACTGAAATGAATTTGAGAACGGTTGAAAAATTGCGGAGCGGGAGATGCGTCGACAACGTGACCGTTGACTCACTCGAAGAGACGTGACTCGACTCGATTCAACGAGCAGGGTGGGAAGCAGATTTGGGCAGACGCGTTTTTAGGTCATTTTTGATTCAGTTCCGGGTGTCTGGATCAACCCAATCCCGATCCGATTTTTAAAACGGATCAGTTCATTGATCCCGAAACCGACCCATTTCACAAACGAGTTAACCCTAATCTGAAATTTTCGGATCAGATTCGAGTTGGATTTTCAGATCGTGTCAAATATTGACACTCTTAATCCAAAGTAAGCTTGAGAAGTTTATAATAATATATGAATGAATCTTATGCATATATCTAAAGATATTTCTTATCATCATTCCTCACGATCATGAATTATCTACTTAATTATCCACTTAGAAGATAAGTAATCATTTTTTTTTATCACGATAGATCTCAATTTTATTAGATTTATTTTGTGGTGAATATTATCGGAATTTTGATTAATTTTTATAAATAACATTATCTCCAACAAAATTTAAGAAATTTTAAATATTGTTTTGATTAAATTTTAATCATAATATTCTTAATCAAATTTATTTTAAAATTGTAAGTCACATAAAAATTATTAGAATTGTCATCACAACTTTCACCACCGGCAAGGCAGCGACATCGTCAACGAGCACTGTCGCTGTCTTGCCGGTGATCATCGTCAGCGTTGCTTAAACAATTTTTTTAATATTTAATAAAAATAAAAGTATTTTTTAATTAATAAATACTTTTTATTTTATATAAAAATATAAATAAAATAAAAAATAATAACAATAAACCATCCTACACTACCTTAAGATTTGCACTCGAATTCTTAGCACACTGTTTATATACAAATTTGAGAATTTTGACCTAAAAGACATCTCTAATCGAACTGCATACACTCATTTGCCGTCCGCCATTCGCTCCACCTTAACATCAAATCACACACTATATTCGTGAGCTGAACAGTGCAATGTCAATATTAGAGTCGCACTATTCGCCGAAGCCAAATCACACATGTTTGAATCAAGAGAAGGCGTTGCGACAGCATGAATATAAGAAAGAAAATACACATAATATTCATTTTTGTGTAAGAAAATGGAGTTCGATTGGAGTTCAGCTGCTGCATTTTAGAGTATTATTATATTTTAGAGTGAGAGATCTAAGAATGTGAGCAGCAAATTAAATGGAATTAATTAAAATAAAAATCAAATTAATCAGTAAAACAGAGCTTGTAAAAGTAAATCATCATTTAATCTCATTACTTCTGAATATTAGATGCAAAAGAAAAATTAACAGAAACAAAAATAATAAATACTCAAGAGAAGAAACTCGACAGATCCCCACGCGTTTCTTTCCGCAAAAGAGTTCGCTTTGCCGGCCACCGCCAACTTTCCACCGCCGCGGCGAACGTTCAACCACTGCAGCTGCAGCTGAAGCATGGAAAGTGAAGAGAGAGAGGGAGCTTCTGGGTGAAGAGAGTGGGGACAAAACGCACAAACAAACGCTTGGATGAATCCTTGGTCTAGAACAGCAGCCCCTGCCGCAAGGTCCACCTAATCGCGGCAAGCCCGGCGATCACTGCCACCGCAGAAAATAGCCGCGCAGGGGCCACCGCACCGCTGGTAACCGCGCCCAAAAACACCATTGTGTCGTTGATCAGCGGCACCCCCGTAGCTATAGGGTTGTTTGTACGTACCTTCAGGCTGCAACAATTCATTTCAATCAGAAATTTTGCTTTTTGAGCTTAATGTGAAGTAAAATCATGCAGAAAGCCTGCAAATTTCCTGTGCTGAAGTAAAATCACGAATCGCTGATTAAGATTCTAGCCATCAAGGTTGATTGATCATACCATAAATAGCTCAAGTGTTCACTAATGGAGAGAAAAATGTGATAAGATTATAGTCGGTGGATTACAGTAACCCAGCTGAAAAGCTAAATATAGAGCAAAGAACGGAGACAGAGAAAAGAGAGTAAAGTTGGAAAATTTAAAGCGGTGACAGTCCAATCGAATTAAAAAAAAAAATTAAAAATCGCTTTTTTAATCGAAATCTGTTCAAAATTTGAAGTTTTTTCTTCAAAGTGAGATAACATCACGAATCCCTCTTTCGAATTCAAGCCACTGTAATGAAGAAAGATATGATAGAGAGAAAGTAAAGACAGATCAGAAGAAGCAGCAGCAGGGGGAAGAAGAAGCAGAAGCAGGAGGAGGAGAAGAAGAAGAAGAGAATTGCTGGTTTCAATACCTAGAAGAGCTGGGGCAGAAGGTGATGAGGTAATTAACGCCGGTGGCGCAAGTAAAGGTAGAAGTCGCGTCGTCATAGGCGTAGCTGTAAGCTCGCGGGCAGGCGTTCTTGAAAATCAGAGAATAAAACGACGGCTTGCAAGTGTTGGGGTTTCCATAATCCCCACTGCAACAAAACTCCGGCTTGTCAAACGCCTCACAGGCGCTCCGGCACGCCACGCTCTCTCCGTCGGACTCGGAGAGAACCACCCGAAGATCCGACGGGCAGCGATCATTGATGTCCACCACGCATCCCGTCGCCGTGCAATTCCCACCGCCGCCGCCAGCGTCCGCAGGGGAAATGAGCATGGGAAGGTTGTATCCATCAACGAGGCTGACATCGAAGAAGTCCATGCCGCCGGCGCCATCGAGTGTGAACTCAGCAAGGGTGGCAGGAGGGGAGGCACCGTCGCCGGAACAGTCTGTCTTGCCGGAGCCGCAGTCGCCTGTAGCGCAGGAGAAGAGGCCGGTGTTGGTGTCGTTGGAACAGTGAGTGCGGGCCCAGAGCCGGCCGGACCAGGAGGTGGGGACTTGAAGAGGAAGCGACTCTCCGCTATGAAGAGAGAAGCCGGTGGTGTCGAGTGGAGCCGTGCCGGCGCTGGATAGAACGCCCGGCCACACCGTGTAACCGCAGTTGTTGGTGATTGTGAAAGTTGTGCAGATCAAACCTGCATCGGAAATGGAATCAGATTAAAAGAAAGAGTTTTGTAACAGGGGATTTGGTGAAAGACTAACCGGGAGGTAAGGAGAGAAGAGTGAAGACGGAGAAGAGTAGCAGAGACTGCAATTTGGCCATGTGGAAAGCTTTCCTTCGAGGCATCGCCGATAAGCTTGGACCATCAAAAGAGGGCGTGGGATGGTAAAAGAGGATGACTAATGGGGTTTTTATAGAAGCGGTAAAAATATGGTTAAAATATTTTGATTAAAATAAAATTTAAAATATTTATAATTGGCACTTTTAAATAAATTTTAATTCATTGGCACCAACTTTGATATGCTATTTATATTCAACATTTATAGAATTAAATTCAGAATTATCTGAACTTTGAGTTTAGTAAAATTGAGCGTTGTGACGTGACAAATCTGACCATAAAAAAATATATGATTTTGATTCAAATGAGCTCAAATTAAGTGCAAATAATATAATTTTGAACTTCAGGGCATGAGTTGAAAGATCAAATGGTTTTAAAATTTTGCAAGGTCACGTCGAGAGATTCAATGAGTCACTCAATTCTGAGGACATTAAGGCACATAATGTTCTATAGTCGAATGATTCAATATAAGCAGTCTAATGGAATGTTTTAGAATTTTAGCTGAAATTATTAATATGTCACTCTCAAAATACTAGATTTGATTTTAGAGAGATTATGGAGACCCGGGGAACTCTACATCTCTAACTTATGTTCAATGCTGATGATCACCATTTTTTTATGCTGATGATCACCATCAATCACTAGTATTGCTTGACTACCATCATCGAAGCATTGTCATCTGACACCCATCATTCAATCACCAACGATTAACTACTATTACTTGATTTGCTTCATATAATTATCATTACTTAATCACAATTATGTGATTAATAAAATTCATTCATCATCATCCAACCATCATTGTTTGGCTTCAACCACCAGACCATCATTCTCTGACTATTTTCGCCTGACCACCATCATTTGATTACAGTCACTCAACTAACATCATCCAATTATTGTATCTCATATATTTTCTCTCATATTTGTATCATGATAAATTTGTATTATATATTTTGTAATCACATTTTTTCTAAATTGAGGAAATGAACAGTCTCTTATATCCTATCAGCATAGTGAATCATTTCATCTAAGCAAAACCCTATATATATTTTTTCTTTTAGGTCTTTTACACGTAAGAATTTTGGTGTCTATTGTATTTTTTTATTATCTCTTTGTGTGTTAGGTACGCATGAAAAATTAGGACATAAAATTCTCTCTTTATTGTAGTGAAATTTTAGTGCACACTAGTTTGATGACGCGCATGGGAAAATATGCCAACACCCTAGCAACATAATTTTAATTGTTAACATGAGTAATACCAGTGATGGATTATCTCATTCCAACACTCATCATATTACAAAATTATTTGGACCAAGGACATCACAGTCAGTGAAGAATAGCCCCCTGAGACTTAACTATAGAAGATCCTATATGCAGGATGGAAAAGAAACAAGCTCGAATCCTACAATTATTAGAGGTGTCTGATCAATAAATAGTATAACTACAAAATGATATGTTTCGTAAGCTATAAAATCAAAAGTAGATTAGGGTTGGATAGTTTGAAGATGTTATGAAGGAGATACCCTCATCATCATATTAAAGCTTCTCCTCCACTACATTCTAATCCATAATATGGTGACATTGCTAGTTCAATTCATCTTTCTCATGAGTCTTGGCAAACTCGAATTCCTCCACTAGCCTTAGTAGACTTGACCTGACCTCAACTTATGGATATTCTTCGCAACTTTATTTGAGATGAACTATGACTTCTTATTCAAGAGTAATTTCCTATGAGAGATAGAAATCAACTTACTCTTTGAAGTAGCCTTGAGTAGTCTTCACCTCTAATAAATGAAATTTTTTAGCATCCAGTTAAATTCAGCATCTTTACAAGATAAGTCGAGCAATATTAAAAGTAATTCAATTTGAGTACAAATGAACCCAAATAAAACACTTAAATATAAAAAATAAAAAAATAAAAATAAAAAAATAATAATAATAAATTCAAGATATTGGTTGAAGGATCAAAAGATCTACAAAATTGGCATGTTTAAGTCAAACCAACTGGTTTGAAGAGATAAATCAAACGAAGAGATTAAGGCACATAAATACTCTATGAATCATCTTGATCAAATAATTCAATATGAGCGGTCCAAAGGAATGTTTTATGACATTTTGAATGTTATTATCAAAATGTCACTCCCAAATACTATAAAAAACTTTATTCCCCCCATGAATGAGACATATGTTGGTGCTTGGAAAGAGCTTGGAGATTTGAATAACTCTAAAGTTCTACTTAACTTTCAACACTCGATGATCACTGCCAGCTAGGGCTGTCAATAATTGACACGACCCGAAAACCCGACTCGAACACGACCTGGAATTTTTGGGTTGGACACGACATCAATTTTTTTTCCAAAAAAAAGGTAAAAATAAACATTCATTCTATTCACTCTTATAAATCCACATCAATTCACTTCATCCAAAATTTTTAATTTAAAATATTATTTTAATAAATTAAATTATTACTTTAATAAAAACATAATTTAACCGATCATTATTTTACAAAATAAAATGATGACATAAAATTTAATTGAATTATCTTTTTATTTAAAAATAGAATAACTTACATTTTAAGTTCATTTTAATTCAAGATATTTAAATCAACTTTTTTGATTGGCTAACAAGAAATATATTGTGTTAATCGAACGTTTTTAATACTATTAATAAGCATAGGAAGAAGTTTTAATTAACTGAATATGGGATGAGGATGAATATTACAATAGAATGTATGTGAAAAAAATAAAAAAGTAGAAACAGTTAAAAAATGCATTAGTGTTTTGGTAGCTTAAAAAACTTAGGATTAATTTAGGATAGCTTTCTTACTGTTTTCTAAAGCAATTTTTTGGTATAAAAATTTTGAATTTTTATGCTAAAAAATTGCTTTAGAAAGCGGAAAGAAAGCTGCTCCAAACGAAACCTTAATTGAAATAAAAATGATTTTTGTCTCCGATCATTCATCTTAAATCAAGCAACTCAAAAGTGCTTAACTGACTACTAATTTTGCTTCGAAAATTAATTTTTAAGTTTATGGGATCCAAATGATATAAATTTATTGATAAAAAAATGATCTTAATGACCACAAAAACATCAAAATTAGAGCACTAAATTAGCCTAAATTATCATATCATAGTTAAGTTAAATTTAATCGATTTGATTAATCTTTCCTCATATGCAACTCTTCTCGCATACAAGGATGTGCCTCTGGGAGTTGGGAGTTGGAAGGGTTAGGGTTGATTGGCAACTCATCCTCTAATTGTTGACCACCGTCATAAACCCCTCAACATCCACCCATGCTATCGTAGTTTCCATGGGTTGTTTTGACCTATCTAAATGCAAGTCAATCCACAATTAATTGTCTATGAACGAATGATGATATTTGATTCATACATTGTTTATAATAAGAAGTATTCATACATTGTTGATAAAAATATCCCTATCAAAATTTAAGCTCCCAATCATACTCATTTAGGGCATCAAGAGTTGTAGGATTTTCTTATCATAGTGTAGCGCAACGATAATGAGAAATTTTATGAGCAACTCGACAAAGATGTGTCATATTTGAAAAAAATTTAGCATTCTTCAGTCTATTGAAAACACATCTCAAGCTGATCTTCTCAGCCTTATAAACTTCCATCAAGTTAATATCGATATAACATTGAAGCCCCCAAACCACAAGACCGAAAAAATGGCCACCCATCTCACAAAACCCCAATGACCTCTTTTGCTTTAACCTCTTGGAATGTAAGAGGCTTTCATGGGACTAATAAAGTCCTCATTAGCAAATATCTCATCAGATCTTATAATATTGACATTTTTTTGCATTTTGGAAGCTATGGGGGATAGATAGTCTTGCCATTTCCAAAAACTTTATAAAAATGAAGGAAATTTGGACAACTTTAGCTACTCGATCCCATCAAGTTAATATCGTTATAACATCTAAGCTCCCAAACCCACAAGGCCAAAAAAAAGGCCACCCATCTCACAAAACCTCAATGACCTCGGGTGCTTTAACCTCTTGGAATGTAAGAGGCTTTCATGGGACTGATAAAGTCCTCACTAGCAAAGATCTCATCAGATCTTATAACATTGGCATTTTTTTGCATTTTGGAAGCTATGGGGGATAGATAATCTTGCCATTTCCACAAACTTTATAAAAATGAATGAAATTTGGACAACTTTAACTACTCTATCCTAGGTAGGATTTGGATTAAATGGAACTTTGACTCCATTAACTTTCAACCCATATACTTTAATAACCAAATAATCCATGGCCACATCACATGTTCTTCCGCCACAATAATCCTCTCATCAATAATCTACATAGCCAATTCCTATAATATTAGAGCCAACCTTTGGAATAATATTACCAAATTTACTTCTAATATTAATCACCCTTTGGGAAATCCTAGGAGATTTCAACTATTATAGAGACCATAATGAAAATTTAGGTGGAAATCATATTACCAGCTACAACTATTGGGAGCTTAATAACATGATCTTTGAATCAACTATCAAAGGCATGCCATTTGTGAGGCTTTCTTATACTTGGCAGAACAATATGGTAGATAATCCCATCCATATTAATTTGGATTGTGTCCTTGTGAATGAAATTTGCTAAGAAACGTTCCCTCTTTCCTACTACAAAAATGATCATCCAAATGTTCTGGCCATTTTCCACTAATTTTCCACACCACCTCGATCCATCACCAAATCCATGCATAGATTTCTGTACATGAATTATTGGGCCAATATCTTGCGCTCGAATTGCCTTTCCAACGCCTCTGATGAGCCTATTAGCTCCTTGCACAAAAAAGTTTTAAGATATGAGACTTTATATCAAATGATAGAAGTGTACAACCTCCAATAACATCTCTGCTAAAATTAAATTCCTTGAGGAACAACAAAGTCACTACATTCAAAGCCTACAATGTGAACCTCTCAACCCTATATTCAATGCACACATCAAAGAAATCAATACTTCCTTGTTTGCCTTCTATTCCACTTGGTTCTCCTGGGAGCTCTAAAAAGGTAAAACTAAGTAGCTATCTAAGCATGAAGGAAGCCTTAAGTTCCTATATGGAAATATCAAAGGAAGGAAGAATTACAACCACAACAATAACTCTCAACCCCCTTGGGAACTCTCTCTAACTCCATGAGATTTTTGAAGCTGCATATTCTCACTTCAAGCCCCTTTTCATTACTCAACCGATTGACCAAAACCTTCTTCCACATACAGGAAACAAAGTCCCCCTTGTATCTAATGAAGAGATTAAAGCAGTTTGTTTTCACCTCCGAAAAAAATTTTGCTTCTAGACCCATGGATTCACCTTTAAGTTTTACACTTATGCTTGCGATCTCATTGAAGATTCATTTTGCAATCAATCATTTCTTCATAAATCTACCTTCCAAAAAAAGATTAAAGCCACTACTATTGCCTTAATTTCAAAAACCTCCCACTCTGTCACTATCATTGACTTCAAACCCATCTTCCTTTGTAATAACTTCTACAAAATTATTATCAAGATCACCTCTTCTTGATTCAAACCCATTATGAACCATATCACACACCCCAACAAAGCTTGCTTCCTCCAAAATAAAATTTCCTTAGATAACATTATTCTAGCTAATGAAGTGCTTGTTGAATTTAAAAATTACAAGAGGGTGAATCTCTTATGTGCCAAAGTTGACATTCATAAAGCCTTTTATATACTGTATTAAGAGAGTTTATCTTACACATAGTACTACAAAGGGATTCCCTCAAATATTTATTGGTTGAATCAAGACTTGCATTGCCAATACATATTACTCTCTTTGTATCAATGGCTCCCTTGAAGGGTTCTTTGGGTCATCTTTTGGTTTATGGTAAGGATGCCCGATATCTCCTTATCTTTTTTATATTGCTATGGATGAGCTTTCTCACCTCTTTGACAAAGCCACCTCTAACCTCTTCTTGGAATTACAAAGCTATTAACTTAGGAGACCTCCAACTCTCTCACCTATTATATGTTGATGACCTAGTGATATTTGGTAAGGAAATAATACCAACTTTGGCTCTCTCTTGAACAACGTTGGCTCAACTTCTGAATTCCTTCTAAGGCCGACTATTCCTCAACTTCTTAAGTTTGTTGGGACAAAATCAGCCTCCAATAGTATGGAATTTTGAATGCAATTGCCATATTATATGTGTAATGGGTTATGTTATTTGGCGAAAGAAAAAACAACAGATATGCAAGTCAGATTCAATATCATACCTCTCTTTGCTTGTTGATTAAGGTTTAGGTTGGGACGGCTTTCTTACTGCTTTTTAAAACAGCTTTTAAGTATTCAATTTTTAATTTTTAAACTAAAATGTCGCTTTAAGAAGTAGTAAGAAAGTCGTCCCAAACAAAGCCTAATAATACCATTTTAAAGCAAAATCTCCTCTTTGAAGAGATATAAAGATGCCAAGAGCCTGCTTCTTAATCATAACAAGTTGAAAGAAAAATCTATCACTATGATAAATAGTAATATTTGTAACTATTTCTCAGACAAAAAGAGAAATCTACATCAGTTCTTTTTATCTAGATAGATACAGAAGCTCTTTTCCCTTCAAAGAAGAAGCTCGAACCACCAAATCTCCTTCCTTTAACATTTAATTACTCCCCTAAGCCTATCTTCTATTGAATAATCATTTGACCAAGCTATTACTTTAAATTTATTTGATCAAATCTTTATTATATACAATGTCATCATTTATTTTATTTTATTATTTTTATCATTCATTACAATACATGAATAATATTTTCCAATTTTAGTCAAAATATAAGATAAAATTTCTTGACTTTGATATATTTATTTTGATAAAAGAATCAAAATGGTCACTATACTTTTTATAAATTATCAAAATGTTCTTCAACTATATTAAAAGAATATTTTAATCTCTTAAATTTTTAAAAAAGAATCAAAATAGTCCATGCGACTATTTTGATTCCTCTTTCAAGAGTTGATAAAATAAAATAATTCTTTACTTTTTATAAATTATCAAAATGTTCTTCAACTATATTAAAAGAATATTTTGATCTATTAAATTTTTAAAAAAGAATCAAAATAGTCTCATGCGACTATTTTGATTCCTCTTTCAAGAGTTAAGAAAATAAAATAATTCTTCAAGATAGTTGGAGACTATTTTGATCCTTCATAAACAGTCGAAGGACTATATTTTGAACTTTTTCTTTAAGACTATTATATTTCAAAAATATCTTATATATAATTTGATGATCATATTGCACAATTAAAGATCATTCCTTACATCAATGAAACAATTTCTTTTAAATTCCTTACAAAAACTTTATTAGCAATTGGGCCATCATAGTATCGTTTCCTTAAACACAATAAATGCAAAATTTCTTTTTGAATTATGCAACTTTTATCTTTTACCATATCTTTTCAAGAGTGGATTATTATTTTTTGAATGTTTTAAAAAAGTTGTGACAAAGAAAATTATCATGCATTATATTTATCAAAATAGTTGATTAAAACTTTGATTTGCATAGTTAATTATTACATCTTTTTAAAAAGTGTGGCTATAAGATAAAAAGTCATAATAAACTTTTTTTTTTGATAAAATTTTAGTAAAATTTTAAAATATTTTTTTTGGCATAATAAATTATTGTTCTTAAGCCTATGGGAAGGATTGATTATTAGCACCTTTTCAATGAGAGTTGTTTATGATATAAGCCATCTTATTCTAGCACATACATGAAATAATATTCTTATAAATATCCCTTTTGATAGGGTTCTAAGTGAAAAGTACACTCGATGAATAACTTGATAATTTGTCTTATAAGATTAATTTATGTTCATTTATTTAGATGGATGATAAAAGAAGCTTGAACAAAACTTTTATAAAAGAGGAATTTTCAATATTGAACTACTTGTTAATTTATATTTATGAATAGGTTCATCTTCTCAATAGAATGCTCATATGATAATAACTTAATTGCGAATTTGATAATTAATTCTTATTTTAATTTTGATTTTCTTATATGTTATGTATTTTAATATAATGTTGTGATATTAAAGTATAAGTATTATACAAATATTTATGAAATAGTTATTGGAATATATTAAAAATCTATAAATAAGTTAGAATTCTACACATTCATGATTTCTTAAGTAGAGATGTAGGCTCCGTTTGGGATGGCTTTAATATTAATGTTTCTTAAAGCAGCAATAAAGCTTACCCAAACGAAGTCGTAATCCCCATAAAATAAATAGTTGAAATATGATCTAAACTCTAAACACTAGCTAAAATATCAATGCTATTAATGGCATGATAGCTTTAGGTCATTTAATTCAACATAAGTGTCCTATAATTATAGTCTTGAACACTCAAAAGATGGTTGCTAGTAGATTTGGAAACTAGGAGTAAGTATCCAACAATTTAGATTACTATTGTGTGATTAATAGAGGGTGGTTGCAATATTCCATGTCATATAACTACGGGCAAAATTAGGATTTAAAGGCATAGTGTAACACACTGAAAATTCTAAAAATTATTTTAAAAATAAAAAAACATAAAATTTTGTAAAAAAATTTAACTTGAGTGCTGCGGCGCTGGGTCTTTCGATGCCCTAGCACCATAGCCTTGGAAAATTTTGAAATTAATTCAGCACAGCGTCACTGTATGTGGCAAGCGCTGGAGCGCCACACACTAAAACAATACACAAAATTCTTCCACTCACTCCTTCCTCCCTCCTGTTGTTGTTGCTTGCCTTGGAAGGAAAGAAGAGAAGGGTAGAAAGGAGGAAAGAGAAAGTTGAGTTTTTGACTGTCTGTTCGCTTCATTGCTTTTACGAAAATTCTTTTCCACCTTATATCAAATAAGCCTTGCATCTTAGTAAGTATGTGTAGTGGGCTGGAGAGAAGAAATTCATCATTGGTACATATTAGTGTGTTAGGAGCCTAATAGGCAATATCGTTGTTGGAGTGTACAATGATAAATAGTCTTTTTCCTCTAAGGATTTAAACCTAATGAAGATATCATAAAAACAAGGTGTATATCATAAACATTAGGTGTATATTGATCAATAAAAAATGGCATCATATCTGAAGGCATCATAAAATTACACATTATAGGTTCATATGCTTAAGAATAAAATTTTAAGAGGATGAGAAGATATGATAGTGGATGTGAAAAGTTAACATTTATGATTTTTATTTCATTGGGCTGCATTATACTGAAATTTGTGTTTTTTATAGATAGCCTTAACAATCTCCAATTATGAAGTATAACCATCATATAAAGTGGAAGGTGAGAGATTACAAAAACTAGTAGAGATTTGGGGAGAAGCACAACTATCTAATAGTCAGATGGGAGTGACTAGAGTGTTGTTGGCAGTATAGGGGAATCATGGCTATTTCAATTTAAGTAGGCAAAGCTCATGATATCATAAACAAAGAATTAAAATTTTGGTGGTGCTAGTGAAAGAATTTGTCAAAGTAATGTGGCCCTGCTTGAATGTATGGCCATGAATGCACATTCTTGATAATAATAAAGATGGGGGAAATGAGGAGGGTAGTCAGGAAAGTGACTGGTGGCATGGGAATCAAGTGAGTGTGAGGCCAAATATGGTGGTGGATGCCATGACTTATTGTGAGAGATCATTATATGATAAGAAGAGGAATAAGGAGAGATGATATATAAATTGAATAGATTGTAGTTGTTTTTGTTATTAAGTGAAGCTAGATTTCTATCAAAGGGTTTTTGAGGGGCTGAGAACTAAAAAAAAGGATATAATGTCATTATGAGATGAAGTTATTTAGATCTTCAATCATCAAACCTCCAAATTAGAAATTTTGAGTCATCTGTAATATAGTAGGCATGATTCAAATTTATTTTTCTAAAGCCGAGGCTTGACAATATCCTAAGTAATTCCAATGAAAGTCAACAAGGGCTCAATGAACTTTAGCAAGGAACACACCATCTTCTTCATGATTTTCCATAGAGAGCAAGGTGGCTATGATGATTCACCTTTATTCTCTTTAATTCCTTAAAAGAGTTCACTTAATCTCCTAGTTAAAAGGAGGATGTGATTCATGCACTATGGAAAACCTCTAAAATATAAATTCAAATTAAAGCTAAAAATTAATATGTTATCAATATTACTAATAAAGCAATACCCAATAATGGTGCAAAAAACTTGTTTTGAAATAATTGTCGCGCAAGAGTATGTGATCAAAAAGATAATACAGTGACAAGTCAATATATTATCCCACAGATACTGCAATTACTAAGTAACAAGATTGAATAAATAATTTTAGCTTCATTTCAAGGTTTGAAATGGATTTACTAATAAACACAAATTGAAGAAACTAATCTAAGAAATAGGATGTTTCTAAATTACTGAAAATTAATATGCAAAAACATTGATTTCAAGGAAAGTGAAAATATGTGGCTAATATTTCATTAAGAAATTTTAATCGGTTAACTTGCAAATTAGATCAATTAACAAAAACAAATTTATTGTAATCAAATTCTAAATTGCTCCCAACCCTTCTCTCAAAAGCCTAATGATGGTAAAGGGTTATCTTTTGGTGAGATTAATAGCTAAAAAAGTCTATGGATATTTACTTTAATGCTTAAAGAAGTGTTTTGAAGTTTATAGTGGAATGATGAGGGGTTGAAAATTGTGTTATCGTAAGAATTTCAAGACTACTCCAATTTAATCTCATTTGGGTTGATATGGAAGATCACTTTAGGGAATTGATTTAATGTTGGTTTAGTGCCTGCAAATGATGGTGGAGGGTTAGCCTAGGATGTGAGATTATGGTAATGAGTTAATGAAAGAGTTTAGTGGAGTTTAAAGAGATGCTTAGGTGTAAGGAATAACATTAAGTCCTAATGTTCCATAATTTGATTGAGAACTATATGGAAGTGTATGGAAAGATTTTTACATTTTGGTTACTAGTTTATCGATAGTGAGGATGCTTCTAAAGTGGAGAAAGAGGTGTAAGTATTTTATAGCATGTGTTAGAAAGGCTTAGTAAATAGCTAAAAGAAATTAAAAAAAGCTATTTATTCTGATCAAAGAAAATGCTCACACTTGAAGCTACCAAATACCAAGCAATTGAAGAACCCATTCTTTGCCAAAAATATTTCATTTAAAAGCTAACAATTATAATGCCACATTTTTAGGCATTGTAGATCTATTGGGCGAACCCTTTTGAGAAGAAAAAAATGTTGAAAAAAAGGGAGGAAAAAGAGGGGGTTGGTTGCCATTAATGAGGAGGAATTGCCAACACCTATTTTCAATATTTTATTCATACCAAACTAGATCATGATTGGCCATACATGACTCTAGGTGAATATGTGTGTGTGTGTATAATTAAAATATTTTATATTATGGGCTCTTTATTGTTGTCTTATAATTGTCCATTTACTTTGATCTTTTCAATGGGCTTTAGTCTTTCCTCTTGTGATTTAGCTTTTAGCTTGATTATCTTCACTCATGTGATTTGTTACATTAATTTCCTCAGGCTCAGTTAAACTTTGCTCTATAGAGTTAAAGATTAAATTATTTTCTAAATCAGTATTGGTCAGCTATATATGTATCAACAATAAATGATTTATTCTTCCAATAAACTAAAATTTGATGGTCAACAGTTGGCTCAGTTCGTGCTTTCTCAATAATGATATATTGGATTCTATAAGTAGGTAATAAGAGTGAAATCATTTTCATCAGCAAATCTATCAGTTTCAATCTTTTGCATAGACATCATCTTGATTTCTCGTGAGCTCTGATACCAGTTGTTGTGGATTTTTATATCTTCCTAAGCAGAAAATCAATATTGCATAAAATCAGAACTCTAGCGCACCATAAGTAAAAATCCAGAATCGCACTCTGACGTATAACCATAAGTCAAAATCAAGCATATTCAGGAAGCCAAATACTAGAAATTCAACATTACACACATGATCGATCCTCACATAACAAAGAAGTACTATTATTCATTCTCAATACATTACATGCCATCTATATTTTTTACATTCCACTATTTAAAAAAAAAATAGTAATAAAGGCTTTATGTGAAAGCAAGAATATGCTATATTATTTATACAACACTCGATGGAAAAAGAGAAGTCTATAACATCGAAAAAAAAATCCTAGCTAACATTTTCTTTATATGAAACCTCTTTTTTTTACTAACTAGAATGGGCCTAAATTTTCGTTTGAGACAACTTTCTTATTACTTTCTAAAGCAGTTTTTTAATACAAAAAAAAAAAATTAACTAAAATTTTTTGTACTAGAAAACTGATTTATAAAACATTAAAAAAGTCATCCAAAATAAAGCCTAAGGAACCATAAGGCTTCGTTTGGAATATCTTTCTTATTGCTTCATAAAGTAACTATTTTTATACTAAAAAGCTACTATAATAAGCATAAAAAAATTATCCTAAACGAAGCCTAAGTCTATATCGTTGCCAAATTCTTGAAATAAAAATGTTCATGACCATATCTTTTTATAACAGACAAGTATGATATTATAATTATTTTAATTTATTTGAATGAAAACGAAATCTCCCCATTATTGAATAGGCTTACTAAATAAGCCAAAATTCAGCTACCGAAATAAATGTTGCTCGTCTCGTACCTTAATCAGCTTGCGCACGACTTTTAATGCTCCTAAGATATTTACATCTGGCATTTCTTTGCTTGGGTTAGGTCACACTATCCTTTCAAAGGGACTATATATATATATATATAATTTAAATGTTTAAATGCTGTATAAATACAAAATCTCAATACTAATAAATTTCTTCAAATAATTCGATTGATCCATGAGTTTGGAGCAATTGATTGAATTTAAAACTTTTAAAATTATATTCAAGACAAAATTTTGATTTCAGAGATCTTATGGTCTGGATGTCTCGACGATACTAATCCATCAGCACCACAAATGATTTAATTTAAGTCCAAATGTGCCAAAGTAAAACACTTGAAGGATATTTGAAACTTCTAAACAATAATTCAATGAGCAAACCGTCTCCAACTCTCATGTGGTTATGGTAAAATCGACTAGTTTGATGAAGCAAATCCAACTAGTCTAAGATCATTTGATTCTGACATCATTAAGGTACTTAAATGATGGATCGATAAATAATCTATCATTAAGGAAATGTATGTGGAACGTAAGCTGAATTGTTTTGATATTTGACCAAAAAATTTGCTAAAAATGATCCTCTTAAAAATGCTACAAGTAGGGCTCTATTTTCTATCTAATGGGAGTTTCGAGTGCTAATTAAGAGCTAAGAAGCTTTATTGCATTTCGAAGGATCATTGCTAGCGACCATCATTAGTAATCATTGTCACCATTATTAGACTTCTATCATCTAATGATTAATATTTGACTATTAACTTCTAACCCTATTGTCAGACTTTAACTATTCACTTGTGAACAACCGATTTTTATAATACTTACAACGCAAAGAAATCTTCTAAACAATAATGGAAAATCAAATGTTCTCCAAATCTTGTATGCTTATGGTCAAATCGAGCGGTTTGAGGAGATGAATCCGATGATCTAAGATCATTTGATTCTTTCCATCATTAAGACACGCAAATACTTTATAAATAATCTATGATCAAGGAAATTTATATGGATCATTTGATGTAGTGTTTTTTTACTCTAATCAAATTTAATAAGATATCATTCTCAAAAGGTTTATATATAGGTCTCCATATTCTACCGAAAGAGAGATTTAACAACTGAGAGAGATAAATAACTTTATTGTATTTTCCATCGATCACCATCAATGGCCATCATGCATTAACAATCACTATCATCTTCATTCTTCGCTAGACTTTACCTATCCGCTTATGAACCCCGATTTCTATTTCCATACAATAAGAATCAGACAATTCTTCTTAATTGTCTATAATCCTATGCTCTTCGTTTATAAGAAAGATAGGATTCTTGTATTTTTTTCATTATTTAGTAGTTTCATTCAATTGAATCAGGTCTCATGGTATCCTCCTTTTCATATTTTTCATGTAAAAATTATAATATCTCTTAGAAACTTCTAATTATGAGTGCTAGATGCCTAGATATTTATATAAAGCTAAAATATTAGATACCCTATTTCAACAAATTTTCTAACACATAACATATCCTACATTAAAAAGTCGTTTCAAACCACTTAAAATTGATTTTTGCAGTGATTTTAACCGCCACAAAAAATCAAGACCGCCACAATCAATATTTGTTGCAAATGTATTTCACAACAATACTTTTGCAACTGTTGTGAACACTTCATCAAATTATTTCTTTATAGCAGTTTTAACTAGGGTTGTCAATATTTGACACAACCTGAAAACCCGACTCGAACCCGACCCTAAAATTTCGGGTTAGGGTCAACCCGAACCCGAAACGGGTCAGTTTCGGGTTCAACATTTCAACCCGTTTCAAAAATCGGGTCGGGTTTGGGTTAACCCTTTGACCCGATTTTAACCCGAAAACCCGATTTTGACCCGGCAACCTGATTTTGACCTGTTTTTTTACCCGAAAAAGAGGAGATAGACCCGTTTTTTACCCGAAAAAGAGTAGATAGACCTATTTTGACCCGAAAGCTAGCAATTTTTTGTTGGAAACGGGTCGTGTCGGGTTGACCCGGACCCGAAGCGGGTCGGGATCGGGTCAGGAAAACTGACCCGTTTTCAAAAACGGGTCGGGTTCGGGTTGACCTGAATAGTGCCGGGTTAGTTTCGGGTTTGATCCGAACCCGACCCGTGACCCGAAATTGACACTCCTAATTTTAACCACCGCAATTATAGAGTTTTACAATATTTACAGCAACGAAAAAATGCAGCAGATTTATGACTGTTTAAACTAATGAATATAATTCTATAATATCAGCAGTTTAAATTGGCACTATCATCCCAAATTATTCCAAAAATTTTTAAATATTTTTAAATTAAAATTTTGGATCAAATATATGAAGACAAAACTAGCATTAGTATGAATAGGATTATATCACATAGGAAAAGTTATTTTTCTTTGAGCCTCATAAAAAAATTATATTGTGCTAATCTCAAAATAAATTAAATAATTTTTACAAAATTATTATAACATTTCCGCTTCCAAACCGCACCGTCTGCAACTCTTTGATGGGCTCCGCCTCTATCCACTGCTCAAATCTCTCCAAAAACGTCCCTCGTCTTCTCCCAAAAACACAGAGCTAAACAGAGCAAATCTCGAAAGAAGACTCTAAAAATGAATCCTTTCAGTTTCGTTCTCCTCCTGCTCATCTCCACCTTCTTCTCCATATGCCTTTCTACAACCACCTTCACCTTCATCAACAAATGCCACTTCACAGTCTGGCCTGCCATCCTCTCCAACGCCGGCCACCCCCCGCTTTCCTCCGCCGGCTTCGAACTCCCTACTGCTGCTTCTCGCTCCCTCCAATCCCCACCTAACTGGTCCGGCCGCCTCTGGGCCCGAACCGGTTGCGTTTTCCACAACTCCAACAACGGCTCCTGCGCCACAGGCGAAACACCTCCGGCGACCCTCGCCGAGTTCTCGCTCGCCGGCGGCGAGCGAAACAATATTGATTTCTACGACGTTAGCCTTGTTGATGGATTCAACTTGGCGATGGTCGTGGAAGGGGGTAAGGGGAGGTGTGCAGCGACGGGGTGTGTGGTGGATTTGAACCAGAGGTGTCCGGCGGAGCTGAGGATTGGAGAAGGAGAGACGGCGGCTTGCCGGAGCGCTTGCGAGGCGTTCCGGCGGCCGGAGTATTGCTGTAGTGGGGAGTTTGCGAGCCCGGCGGCGTGTAAGCCGACGGCGTACTCCGAAGTGTTTAAGGCGGCTTGTCCGAAGTCTTATAGCTATGCTTTTGATGATTCCACTTCGACGTTTACCTGCGCCGACGCCGGCGAGTTTACCGTTACATTCTGCCCGGAGGGCACTCCAAGGTATTTGAAATAAATCCAAGTCGCATATTTTATTGTTTATTGGGGTTTTTACATACATACGACTACTATACTATTGGGAAAATTATTCTCCGCGGAATCCGAATGTGTTTGGAGGCGAATTGGGGCGCGTCACGTCACTGGGGCCCAGTGCATCTGATGATGTGGCATGCCCGGATTAGCCTCCGAACGTGTTCAAATTTCGCACAGAAAAAATCTCTACTACTATTGATACATCTAACACTTAAAATTTTAATGAAATATTAAAGTTTATAAAGTGTTATGGGTGATAAGAATGAAATATATGAGTGATATATTTGATAATAAAATTTTATATAAGTGGTAAGAATATAATATTAAAATTTTAAGTGATAGATATGTAAATAGCATGAAATAAAACGGCAATTATGTAAATCCCACTATATTTTATTATTTAAAAAAATAAAAACATAGATAAGAATATCTTGATTTTAGAATAAATTAAATTAAAAAAAATTTAAAAAAAATCTTATCATAATATCTTCATGCAGTGTAGATTTAAAAATTTAAATGTATTATATATATGAGAATATTCTGATAAAATTTTTTAAAGAAATTTTTTTAAGTCAAATTTGTGTGTGTCTGTATATATATGCTGGGTAAATTAGAGGATGATTAAAATTTATGTTTTGAAAAAATGATCTATAATATATTTTTTTAATATTCTCATTTAATTTATATTAATATTTTTATTTAAATTTATTTTTTGTATGAGCCTTTTGTAATATTTTTATCCCTCTCTTTGTTGTTGTTTTTTTTTTAATGAATTTAAAATTGTAAATTTAATTTTAACTTGAAAAATGATATGTGGATAAAACTTTTGCTTTCATTTTTGAGTTTTTTTTTGGAATGCTGAGATGAAAGGACATAATTATATTTTGAGATTAATATTTTATATAAAAAATTATATGACACTAATTTAAAAATAGATTTAATAATTTTAATCATATTTTGATAATAATTTATATCAAGTCATAACTTTTTGGGGATCATGTTATTTACATATCTAATACGTAAAACTTTAATATTATATGCCTACTACCTTTATAATAAAAATGATTGCATGGAATGAAATATTAAAGTTTATAAGATGGTATGGTTGGTAAGAATGAAATATATAAGTGATATATTTGATGTTAAAATTTTATATGAGTGATAGGAATATAATATTAAAATTTTGGGTGTTAGATATATAAATAGCATGAAATAAAGTGTTTTGTATGTAAATCTCCCTTTTTTTTTTCTTAATTTATATGCATAAGGGTGGAGGAATGTATAAAATGTAAATATTTTACAAGAAATAAATATTTTAGAAAGAAATATTTTATTATTCACATATCTTATTCATTTAAACTTTTTTTTTTCAATAATGAAATATCTAGTATTATAGTTAAAAATTTCTATTTTAATAAACTTGTACCATTTTTTAAATTTTTTTTAAAGCTGATAAGAGTCATTTTCTCAATAGAAGATGCCACATACTAATAGTTTGATTTAGGAATATGTCACACCAATTGTCAATTAATTTCTTTAATAACACCAATGTAGATAATGTAGATCTATTTAATGGTTGTAGAGTTAATCAAATTGAAATAGAAGAATGAGAACAAATCTCAATTAATGCCGCTTATTATTTAATTATGAATCTTCTATTTTGATTTAGGTTTTTTGTTTGGGATGACTTTCTTATTGTTTTTTAAAGCAGCTTTTTAATGCAAAAAATTTAATTTTTGTACTAAAAAGTTATTTTAAGAAGCAATAAGAAAGCCATCACAAACGAAGCCTTACTTAGCCTAGACAACCATAAAATAATCATTTTTTCAAGTCTTGATCTCATGCTACAACATTAGTACTAAAAAGAGAGTTAATAAATGAAATTAACTGTTCCTATAAAGTTTATAAAACTAATCTTATAATTAATATGTTTTTTATGGATAGTCAAAAGTCATCAAAAGATCCTCCAATTAGTCCAAAAGTACCTGTGACTAGTCCAACAACAGTAGGAGCAACAACACCAGGAGGAGGCCTTATGCTAGAAAACGACTATTGGCTTGCAAGTCTTGCTAGTGGCTCTCGGAACACTCAAAAATCGGCGGTGATTTCTACGCTTCTATTATTTATTATCTTATGCTCAACTTCGCTCCTATTTCTCATCAAGGTGTGAGTATGTCAACTATGAATTTTCCTTCATAATGGAGAATTATAGAGAGAGCAATATTGGTTGTAACCTTATTTTTTTAATGAATTAATTTGTACTTTATAGATGTTTATTTAATATTATATGTTATGCAGAATTATTTTGTTCACTAACTAATTTTTTTAATGCATATATATATGCCACCATAAGTTTTATTAATATGGAATGAACACAATCTAATAGATATGATGTAATGGAATTAAATTATAACAAAATTGAGAATATTTTGTTAGTATGTCTTATTCAATTCCATCAAATTAAGAATAATACTAAAAGAAACTCCAAAAAAAAAAAAATCTCCCTTGAGCCCACTAGCACTTCATAATTCAATGTGGCACAAGGTTGGTAATGAGAGAGATATGTGGTGGGATTTGTTATAATTGAGTTCTTTGAATTAACTAATTTGAAATTGTTAGAATGTCAAAGTATCACTTTGCTGAGATTGGAAGCTATGGTGGTTAAGCTTAATGATAGAACAAGCACTTTATAATAATAACTATGATTAAATGGGTTCTTAAGTGGATAAGATAGGCATTAGCAAGTAATCAAATATGCTAATTAAGACCCCCAAAAAAATGCAACTTATCAGATGTAAAATATGCGCTACAATCAGTACTGCAATTAAGAATATCATATAGAACACTAATCTCAATATAAATCTAGGGGCATGAAGCCTATCCTGATATGTTATGTATCAAGTTACCTTGATTTTTTTTTTTTTTAATCAAAATGAGAATCCGAAGGTATGGCAAATGATACATTGGGTTTTATTTTTTTCATGATTGATTTATGATCATTGAGAAAGATAAGAACATGATGACATAGTTAGGCAAGATAATTTGGCAAGAGGTATGACTAAGGACATCTTTTGATAGAGAGATTTTTGTTCTTATTGTTGTTGTTGCTATCATCTTTATTTATATGATAACATTGTTGATTTTCTAATCAATACTATTGCTTATCTTTTTATTGATAGTTATTGTGCAGTATTTATTAATTTTATTAATAGTCAAATTCACCTTTTTATAGCTTTATAACCAAGTATTTTTATGTTCATCTATAATTTTTTTAATATAAGTGATATTTAATACATCTGCTCTCCTAACAGAGTCATTGCAAGGCCAACTTTTTATATCACCAAATCATCTAAAGCGACTCTCTTTACTCTTAGTTGCCACTAGAGCTAATCCAAGCTTTTCACGTATATACTCAATTTGCATTTTGTGTCTAAGTGTAAAGCCACTCATCTATTTGAGCATCCTTATCCTGCAACATTTAACTTAAGGTTCGTTTGTGATAACTTCCTAACTGCTTTTTAGAGTAGCTTTTAGTATAAATTTTTTTTGAATTTAAAAAAAAATTGTACTAAAAAGTATTTTATAAAGTATTAAAGCCCTAATTTATGCTTCTCAACCAAATTTCAAATATAATTATCAATTACCAAAAAAAAAAAAATTCAACAGTACTGATGTTGGCTGTAAGCCATGAGAAATTATTTTGTTCGTAGTCTGGATGGGAAGAACCGTTCAAATTGTGATTGTACACACAGTGTATAAAAAATTGATACACATTGTGTACAAATTTATACACAGTATATACATTCACATGTCTGAACGATTCTTCCCGTCAGGACTTTAGACGAAATAATTTCTCGTAAGCCACACATCAGACTTCAGACCGGCCAAAAGTATCAAGCAAACTTTCTGTTTTTTAAGCATCAAGCAAACTGCTGAGAAAAAGCATATAAATCAGGGTTTGTAAATTTTATCAAATATTATCTAGGTAAGATAAGTCACATATAAATAAAGTTGTGCATTTTTTTTTAATTTGAGTAATTGAATTTATGAATTAAATAAATTAATTAATTTTAAGTTACAAAACTTAAAAATTTTATGGAAATTATATTGTTTTTTTAAATTAAATTAAATTGAATCGAATTTTAACTTAAGGTGTTCGAGTCGATTTCCAATGAACAAAAATGTAATAAATTTAATAATAAATCTTATTATTTTTAACTGAAATAACTTATATTGAGAAAAATAAAAATTAATCTTTGTGAAGATTTATAATTTTGCATGGAGAATAAATAAAATTCAAGTTGATATTTATGTCATTTATTTATTTACATTTTTTTCTTGATTTATTATTTTAAGTAATTAATATAATTCATTCTTGATTTTAATTATTAGTTTAATAAAAGTAAAAATTGTACCAATAATTAAAAAAAAAATGTAACTTAACCAATAAATGAATAAATATATTAACTACAGTAACCAAATAAGATCAATTCGATTCAATTTTTAGATTTTAATCAAATAATTCACAACCCCACGTATGAAGTAACAAAGGAAGGAAATACCTCAATCTAGAGGTGTAAGTGAGTGATGCTATCTCGTGAGCTAGCTCGAGCTCAGTTAATGAACCAAGCTCAATGAGCTAACGAGTCAAGTTTGAGCCAGCCTTGAGTTATTAGCTCGCAAGCCGACTCGTTCAAAAATATTAATATAAAATACACTTAAAATATGTCAGAATTTAGGAGTTAAACTACGAAGTTACTAAAATGATCATATCTTACTTTCTTATATCAAGTGTTTCTTTATGATTTATCTTCAATTTATCATTTTATAATTTTATTATAATAACTGCTTGGATCATGCTCATTTTTTTTTTTTTGTTATAATGAGCAAGATCAAACTCGTAGAATTAACCTCGAACTTGAATTGAAACTTGATTAATTAGCCAAGCTCAAGCTAGTGATGACTTGAACTCAGCTCGATCTATACTCTTTTACCTTCTATCTCCATCCCAAGCGCCGCAATGCCTTCCTCAAAACCTTGGCACCACCTCTACTATGGATTAATTATTTTGTGCGAATATCAAATACCGTCCCGAGACCAACTAAAATATGTCATATCACCCATTTGCTCAGTACCGCAACTCGGTACTACTCGGTACCGCTGACATGGCTGCACTTGATTCGCCTCCAGACGTAGAGTTGTGCCCGATCTACGCACAGAATAATTTCTCCTTTGAGAACACCTCAATCATCTCCAGTGCCTTGTTTCCACTTTCTCTTATATTTTTCATTTTTTAGTTAAATATAGTTTTATTTCCTAAGCAATCTTGTTGTCCTTCAAATGGATGTTTGCCATCTTTTTAAGAATATGAATAGTCAAACAATGAAGGACTTGGTGGGTCCTAATCCATAAAAATTTTCTTTAATAATGAATTCTTTGATAACAAGCTAAATGAATTATCACATTGTAAATTGAATTAGTGGGGTTTGATGCTCTCAGAGACCCATAAATTGAAGATGTAGACTTTGGTGAGGAATGGGCCATAAAATCATTATAGAGGAATTAAAATAATTCTATCATAGGATAATATTGATTTCTTTTTAAAGACTTTAGGGATCAAAATTATCATTTAATATAATTGAGAACAAATTTGATCGTTCATACAAAATTGAGGGACCATTTTAATCATTTTCTTGCAATATTTATTTTGAGGTAGTTTGCTTTGCATCACATGAACTACCCTATGAGTATTTGATCAGGTCTATGTTCAGGAGGCTTAGGTTCCGTTTGAGATGGCTTTCTTACTGTTTCTTAAAGCAGCTATGTATTAAAAAGCTGTTTTAAGAAGCAGTAAGAAAATAGTCCCAAACAAAACATTAGTCGCTCACAACGGCCATGAAAAAAATGATAACAGCTATTAAAGATTTCTTTTTCTGACCTTGAATATGACAAAGGCATCTCCAACTTCATGTTGTCGCTGTGTAGTTTATCAAGCCACCAAGGTTATTCAAAATATATATATGGCTCTAGGCTCCTCTACTCATATCCAACAATATATAAGAAAATATTTGTATGAACTTTATGATGGGCTTACTGATGATGATGTGGGGAAAGGAAGATAAACTGTTCATTGTTATCGATCGCTTCTTCAAAATGACACATTTTATAGCTAGTCGAAAGAGTGGATGCAGACATTATTAATGACGGAAAAGTCTTTTTTTTTTTAATGTCGGAAAAGTCTTTTTTTCTCATGAAGTTATTCGACTTAGTTTTCGTTTGGGACAACTTTCTTAATGCTTTCTGAAGAAGCTTTTTAAGTACGAAAATTTCTTTAACTATAATTTTTTTTTTTTATTATAAAGTTGTTTTACAGAAACTGTCCCAAAAGAAGCCTTAATGACATTCTAAAGTATATCACATCTAGGGTTATCAAAATTGGGTCACGGGTCGGGTTCAGGTCGAACCCGAAACTGACCCTACACTAGTTGAACCAATTCGAACCCGACCCATTTTTGCAAACGGGTCAGCTATTTCAATCCGAACTTGACCCGTCAAATTTCAGAGTTGACCAGACCCGACCCGCTTAAAAAATAGAACATGAGGTTGCAAGCGACGACGTAGGCAGGGTGAGGCATAAGTGGCTCAACGAGTCTGCGGCACGCATGGTTCCAAGCATTGGAACTGAATGGCAAGCTCAAGTGTTGAGCTATCTTAACTTTCAACATGAAAGTGGACGACAAGTCGGGGAGCTCATTGCCGGCAGTTGTAGCATCGTAAATGACTCATCCATGCACTGATGCACGCTTCAGGCAACAAGACGAGAGGGGACTATTAGTAAATACACAAAATGTAATTAAATAGAAATGAGCTGGCTGTATTTCATTGGTCCGACACTTCTCACTTCAGCTTAATTCTGTCTATATATAGTCCTGTCTTTCCTGTAATAGATACACTTGATAATAAAGATTTCACTTTATGTCTTCTCTTGTTCTGTACGCTCTCCGTCTTCTTCCTCGCTCTCTGAGATTGAAATCCCGCGTGTAACTCTCTTTATGGTATCAGAGCGGGCGATCTTGCATTCCTAAGATGTCGAATGCCACATCTTCGCAAAGCTCTTGAAACCCGTTTTCAATCCACCAATCGATCAAAAGTCATTCAGCTAAAGAACGAATTACACAATATATCGTTCAAGAACTCATCCATGTCTCAATATCTAGCGGAAATAAAAACGCTCGTGGATAACATAGCGGCGGCTGGATCTCAGGTGGATACCGAGGATATCATTTTGTATATTCTTAATGGCCTTCCACCCCCATATCAATCCTTTAAAACCGCTATCAGGACCATGTTAACCCCGATCAGCCTTGACAACCTTTACGCGCTTCTTCTTAGTGAAGAAATCAATATTGCTTCAGACCTGTCGCGCATATCTTCTGCTCCAGATCCGAACGTTGCTCTGTTCTCTAACAGAGGTCGTGGACGTCGCAGCAGAGGTCGGGGTTCGTCGTCGCATCCAAATTCGAACCAAACAACTACTCAACAGATCGTAGTATGCCAAATTTGCCTAAAAAGAGGCCATGCTGCACCTGATTGTTGGCATAGACTCAACTCCCACTACACTCCCAAGAACTCCAATAAGGCATTGGCCGCCGGAACTACATCCTCTTCTACAGAATGGTTTCTTGACTCGGGAGCGTCGTCTCATCTCACCAACGCGCTTGAAAACCTCACGGTCTCTTCTCCATACTCCGGTTCTGAAGGTGTTACAATAGGCGATGGAAGCTCTGTGAACATTGCTAACTCCGGTGCAGGTTTGCTACCTACACCCGGTCGTAAGCTTCATCTCTCTCAATTATTTCATACGCCAAAACTCAAATACAATTTGTTATCTATATCTCAACTTACCAGAGATAACAATATATCCATTACCTTTGATACTAACGGATTTGTTTTGAAGGACCTGATGACGCAAGAAGTCATACTTCAAGGCCCCTGTAGCAATGGCTTGTATCCTGTTAAAGCGGCTACAAAACAGCACAATGCATATTCAGCCACCGCGGCATCTTCCATTCCCTGGCATGATCGGCTGGGGCATCCAAGCAAAAATACTTTACATTCTATTGCTATGTCTAACAGTTCTTTACATATAGATTCTCAAAATAAATCTTGTACTTCTTGTCATCTTTCAAAAAGTCACAAACTATCTTTTGAAAGATCTACGAATCGCAAGAAACATTTGTTAGAACTTGTTCACTCTGATATTTGGGGTCCTGCACCCGTTATTTCGCATTCTGGTTTTCAGTACTATGTTATATTTGTTGATGATTTTTCGAGATTTACCTGGATATATCCTCTTAAATTTAAATCTGAAGTTGCTGATATTTTTATTAATTTCAAAACTCAGGTGGAAAAATCAACGTCTCGAAAAATCAAAAGTATTCGTACTGATGGCGGGGGAGAGTATCTTAGCCATAATTTCACTAATTTTCTTAGGCATCATGGTATTTCCCACCAAATATCTTGCCCCTACACACCCGAGCAAAATGGGGTAGCTGAGCGAAAACATCGTCATATAATTGAAACTGTTCGCTCACTTCTTCACACCGCTCAGGTTCCTTACACCTACTGGCCTGACACGGCTCTAACAGCCGTTTACCTTATCAATCGCATGCCATCTCCTAATACCAAAAATGTTTCTCCGTTTGAATTGTTCCACCGCATGAAACCAACTTACGATCATCTTCGTGTTTTTGGCTGCGCTTGCTTCCCACTCACACCTCCACACACTCGTCATAAACTCCAACCTAAATCTCAACTCTGCGTTTTCCTCGGATACTCTGACATATATAAAGGATATAAGTGTCTAAACTTATCATCCCAAAAGATTACTATGTCACGACATGTCCAATTTGAAGAAACACAATTTCCCTTTGCAAACCATAAAAGCCAGCCCACGACAACCTTACAGAATTCTATTTCTCCGTCTCTATTGATTCCTGTCACTGCTACATCACCACCACAAAAATCCAGCTTATCTTCTTATGATCAGCCAACTATTGCACCTCTAAATCCTTTACCTATATCCAGCACGTCTCAATCTCCCACCAGACATGAATCTACTACAAATACCTCACCTTGCAGACTGCAACCGACGAACACAAGGCATCCCATGACCACCCGGCAACAAACTGGTTCATTAAAACCTGTTCAACGTCTAAATCTGATGCATCAACAAATTTCTGAACATAAACCTGATCCCACGGCTTACTCAGAAGCCATCAAGAATATTAAATGGAGGCAAGCCATGTCTGAAGAATTTTTAGCACTACAACAACAAGGAACTTGGAGCTTGGTCCCGCCACCCAAGACATCGGTTCTTGGATGCAAATGGACATACCGCACCAAGTATCATTCTGACGGCTCGATTGCAAAACACAAAGCAAGACTGGTGGCCCTTGGCAACAATCAAGAATTCGGTCTTGATTATACCGAGACTTTTAGCCCGGTAGCTAAATTACCCACTATGGAATTGAAATTGAGCATCACGATCAAACATACTTTATCTCACAAAAGAACTATGCTAATTCAATTCTTGAGCTTGCTGAACTTACCCAGGCAAATCCTGTTAACAACCCTTCCTGTACTAAACTGCCCTCTGAGTTTCCGCAGGACAAGCTGCTCTCTGATCCAGTGTTTTACAGAAGAATAACGGGATCACTACAGTATCTTACGCTCACAAGACCAGACATTGCTTATAGTGTCAACTTACTGTCTCAAAACATGCACAATCCACAATCTCAGCATGTGTTTCTCCTCAAACGGCTACTCCGATATATCAAAGGTACAGTGCATTTTGGTTTACCGATCACCAAATCTAATCTTTGTCTAACTTCCTTTTCAGATGCGGACTGGGCCGGCGACCCTGCCTCTCGCAAGTCTACATCTGGTTATTGCTCCTACCTTGGCGACACACTCATCTCCTGGACTGTGAAGAAACAGCATACGGTGGCTCGATCGTCTACCGAATCTGAGTATCGTGCCTTAGCAGCCCTTACCGCTGATGTGGTCTGGATTCGAAAACTTCTAGCTGAATTCAAAGTTCCGCAAATGCAGCCCACAAATATATACTGTGATAACACATCGGCGATAGCCTTGGCTAATAATCCAGTTTTCCACGCCCGTACAAAACACATCGAAATCGATCAACACTTTGTCCGGGACCATATTCAACAAAAGAACATCATGATATTACCGATCAACACACTGGATCAAGTCGCCGACATATTCACTAAATCTCTATCCACTCCAAGATTTCAAACACTTAGACTCAAACTGACTGTTCAACCACACCCGTCAGTTTGCGGGGGAGTATTAGTAAATACACAAAATGTAATTAAATAGAAATGAGCTGCTGTATTTCATTGGTCCGACACTTCTCACTTCAGCTTAATCCTGTCTATATATAGTCCTGTCTTTCCTGTAATAGAGATACTTGCTAATAAAGATTTCACTTTATGTCTTCTCTTGTTCTGTGTGCTCTCCGTCTTCTTCCTCGCTCTCTGAGATTGAAATCCAGCGTGTAACTTTCTTCAGGGACGGGACGGGACAGAATGTGACTCACACGCTTTTTTTTTCAAACAGGTTAACCCGGTTGAGTTCGGGTTTCCAGGTCAACCAGATCCCGACCTATTTGTTTCAAATGGGTTGACTTTAACCCAAAATTTTTCAAGTTAGATTCGAATCGAGTTTTTGGGTCGTGCCAAATATTAACATCCCTAATCACACATCTAACTATGTCAAATTCATGAGTCATTTTTTGACGTATAATGTGGAAGAAGTTTGATATCTACCATTCTCTCAACAGCAATTATTATCCCCTCATAAACTTGCACATAGAGGTCGATCGTCTATCGCATGCTTGGCTACATGATCTGATGCCTTGCCGGAGACTAACCAAAGAAATGGGATCAGGTCCTCTCTCCAGCAAAATTTTCCTTCAATAATACTCTTCAATGGCACTTCTCCATCTTGTTCACCAAGGTTCTAACACCAGTAGTAAGCTTCGTTGAGCTTCCAACTTCTGCAACATATAAATAAATTGAACAGCTTAACGAACAAGAGTTCTATCGATGATCTATGTGAGGAAACACAGTTCATCGTCGTCGCCACAAATACTCAAAGATGGTGATCTACTGCTGATCCATATCAACAAACAACTATAGCAAGAAGGAAATTAAGCTTCACAGGTTTAAAGGAAGGAAGAAATATTCATTTACAATCAAAAGGGAACATAATTACATTGCTTATTATTGAATTGACAAACCATTTAAAGTTCTCAAAAACCTTCAATGTCAAACATATATTTGAGTATCACCCTTCAGATGAAACTGCTGTTAAGTGGAGGCAAACAGGTGGCAGTTCGACGGCGCCGGTCGGATGGCTACAGGGTAAGGAGAGGTCTCACGGCTATAGGTGAGCAGCGAAAATTCGACGATGGCATTGGAAATCAGGCAAAAGTCCAACGGTGGTGATTAACTTGTAAAAGATTGACAGCAGCAATTGGGACGACTTTAGGTCTAAATGCGGTGGTCGGTCTTCGACCCTCACTGGAGGTGGTGCTCAGGTGGAGCTCCGTGATCTTAAAGTCTTAGAACTCGCTTAAATCTCTAGCTAAGAGTCCCCTCGTATAGGGAGGTGGGGGCTATTTATAGATTTTTTAGCGTGACAAACCTAATAAATATGGAGAAAATCTAAAGCACTCCATCAAATAGCCCGTATTGATTCCTCTAATCATATATCATTTTTTCAACATTTATGTGTCTTAATGATGTCCGAATTAGCTAATTTGGGCTCGTCTAACGGCTCGATTTTACTAACCAATTTTGGTGATTATTTGACTATCCAATCGAGGTCTTAAAGTTTCCAACTACACTTTGAGCTCTTAATTTTGAGCTCGGATCAGATCATTCTTGATGTCATTTGATTCATTTTATAAAAACATACGATTCGATTATAAGTTTGCTAAAATCAAAGCTCGGATGATCGTGAATTTGGTTTTGAATATTTTTCATTCAAAGATACCGCGAGATTCATACATCATCAAAATAATTTTTGATAACATGATCAATCTTAATTTTATATCAAAAACAATAAAATTTTAAAGATTTTAAATTAAAAGAGAATAGAAATAAAATCAAAGCTAGAAGTTTATATAAGTTTATCATAAATTCATGATACATTTTGTGAATAATCGTTCGATATTTAAAAAATAATAATATCATAACTTTAATAAAGTAGAAAAAAGATGAACCATGCAAAAAGCTGCCAAAATCAAAATTTGATATTCCATTTCTCCTCTACGAAGCAATTTGAGGCTCAAATGAAAGAGATGTCTAAAAAGAAAGAATTATTAGTAAATACCAAAAGAAGAAATCACTTTCATAATTTGTTTTCATATGATTGCTAATAGGTTATTGGTTCTCCAATGGACGGCTACGATGTGACAAAATAAATATGTGGAGGATATATATTAGCCCTACAAGATAAGGAATATTTTCCTACTTCAAAAGTATAGCTATATTGAATTGGGATATTAAAGCGGCATAGATCTGAAAATGAACTATTTCGAGTTGACACATATTTCATTTGAGACAATTTTTTTATTGCTTTCTAAAATAGCTTTATTGTATAAAAATTTTATATTAAGGCTTCGTTTGGAACGGCTTTTTTACTGCTTTCTAAAACGGAGTTTTAGTGCAAAATTTTTTATTTTTGTACTAAAAATCCGTTTTAGAAAGCAATAAAAAAGCCGTCCCAAACGAAGATTAAAAAACTGTTTTAAGAAGCAGTAAGAAGATTGTTTCAAACAAAGCCTCAATCTGGGTTTAAAATAGTGCTGAAGGGAGTCTAAAGATATTTTTGTTGCCGTCATTGAATATTAGTTGAGATTGTCCAAATTGTGCCCTCTCCAGCAAGTGTAGAACTGTGTAGTGCTGAGGGGGGCAACTGCCCCTCCTAAAAAATTAAAACTCTTAATATAGTAAGAATTATTTATAATTTGCCCCCTATGAATTTTATTTTTTGCCCCCAACCGACCCTTTTTTCACCCAATTTGCCCCTCCAAAAATTATAAAGGCTCTTAAACTCTCGCTATTTTCATATGATAATGTTGAACTTTTCTAACATTAGCAAACAAGTCTGAGAAAAACGATTGTGCAAAATAAATTATTTTTGCACCCCTCCCTTAGAACTAAGGCCGGTTCCGCCCCTACTCTCATGGACTGAAAGGCTGGCAGATGAATCTGCCATTAAGTCAGCTTAAAATATGTTATTTGAAACCCTTTGATGACATGAGAATAATGGAGTTAATGAGTAAAACTTTTGACAGCTTGATAAACCGAAATAATTTTGAGCATATTCATTAATCCCATATAGGGTCGCTGAAAAATAAATACAATGTGTCATGGTTTTTGTATAAAAAATTTCACCAATCCAAGAGCAATCCAATACCATAAATAGCTCATAATTTATTTTATTTTAATAACGGCAGGGCCAATGCGTTGATAAGGATAAAATTACAAGACCTTAAAAGATCATAAGCTCACTAAAAGAACATCATTTGAATAAAAACCTACGAGCTTTGGATCCAACTAAATATATATGATAAAAAAACAAGGCAAAACAAAAGATAACAACAATGAAGTATCAGCAAACTCTAATGCATCAAAAGCAACAGCTCCCGAGCAAACGTCCACGAAGAGTATCCAAGCAACCCGGATCGAAGTCCAGAAAAGGCAGAAACAACCACAATCAAAGACCAAAGGACCACCAAGGTTGCAACCAAGCCTGGCCATCCATGGGGCAAGCAGAAGAACTATCTTCTAGATTTGCAATGACGTCGTTTTCCACGACGAGAGAAAGGGGGACCCAAAGCCCTAGGGATATCCAAACCATACTAGCCTTATAAGGACCCAATTTCATCATCCAGATCGCACGAAGAATCCATTGAATCATCCAACCAATTAATTTGTCTCAAACAGGACTCCGCTGCTCGTGAAAAAATCCTTGACTTAAAAATATTTGGCGAAATAAGCCCCACATGAACATCAACCAAAGCATCACAATCACTCCCCCCAACGGAGGGAATCCTGACCAAAGCATCCAAATGATCAACAGAAATATTGCCAACAACCATCGCAGATCCCAGGAGGGGAGGAACCACAACCACCACACTAGGGACATCCACAATCCCAGGTGAACCAAGGCACCCATCCATCTGAATCACACCATCAACAATAGGAGCAACCAAGTCATACAAACCCTCGCCATACTCTCCAGGAGCATTCAACACAACGCATTCACTCGGCTGAAGAACAGCAATAGGCGAAACTAAAACATCATCACGGTGTGGAACACCAACACCTAACTCTACAACATTCGTAATAACATGACCCATCTCATTAAGTAAATGAGACACAACATCCATAGTATCTCTAATATCAAAAATCTGCTCCAGGATCGTCCAGGACGATCTGGGATCGGATCGTCCTGGGACGATCAGTTGAGAATTTGCTCCAGAATTTGCCCAGCTTTTCTCCAGGTGTTTTTCTGTAGGCATCGTCCAGGCCGATTGAGGCATCAGCCAGGCCGATGTGCACTGTTAAATCTCTTTAGAATGACCTGACATTTTACAATGAGAGCAATACAATGGGAAAACCTCCATTTCAATATTTTGGATGTATCCCATAGATTCAGAGCCAAGCCACACTTGAGAAGCATAAGGTTTTGTGACATATAGTTCCACAAGAATTCGAGCAACAGAAAACCGAGTGTCGTTCGAAGTGGCATTGTCAACACACAAAGGCCTACCAAACATAGAGCCCAAACCATGAAGAATGCGAGGTGAAAAAAGGTGAGGATGCAAACTGTGAAAAGATACCCAAATGGGCACAATAGGCGACTCAACATGAACGTCAAAGAGGGGAGACCACTTAAACAACTTCATGAAACAGTTAGGGATGAAATACGATCAGTGAGAGAAAATCCTACAGTAATTTAGGTCATTAGCTAGCTTGATCAACACATTTTTTAGGATTTAAGACGGTAACTGAAAATGCACCACCCAGCTTGAGATTAAAGAAGAATTTGTGAATCAAATCCAAAGGCGGACGACGGTCCGAAAATTTTCCTACCAACGCAACTCAAAAGGCCCGGCAAGAGACAATAATTCCTCATCCGAAACGATTAAAGCAGGCAAACCACGATGAGAAGAAACTTTGAGCGGTGGAAAACCAAGCGAATCACCAGATAAAGTATCACGAAAAGATTTTGACTTCGCCATGCCATCCAAAAACCCAAAATCTCCAAGCCAATTTGCAACCATATGGAAGAAAATCGCAGAAATAGCTCATAATTTAGATATTTGTAGATGTTACATACAATAATTTTGATAAAATATCAAGATCAAATTTTTGGCAACTAAGCCGCCATTTTTTTAGTAAAAATGCTCGATTTTTCAAGAATAATCCACTATTATAAAAAATGGTTTATTAATCGTTTATAGAGGCCCCTATAACTCTAAGAATTCATTATTAGTAGCTAACTAAAGTGAAAGTTCCTCAAATGATATTTGTACACTTAAAATATCCCATAGTAGCAACTCAATTCAAGTATGGTCAATACTTAGATTGATATGAGCTCGCCAGGGCCAACACACTCACCAAGTCCAACATGTTCTTGCTAGGATCGCATCAACCTCGCCGACCTACCGAACCGGCGAACTTCAGAAGATGACTGGACATGCTCATATGGAGCCATTGACATTACCATTTATTAGAAGTAAGCAAACACATACAAAGCTGCTTCATTTGGGATGGCTTTTTACTGCTTCTTAAAGCAGCTTTCTAGCACAAAAATTTTAAGAAAGCCATCCCAAACAAAGCCTTAATCCGAGTCGGCATCTTATTTGAAAACCTTTGATGTGCATTGAATGTAATTAATGGGATTTAATCAAAATAGACCAAAATGGTGCACATGTATGACAAGTTAGGCTTTGTTTGGAACAACTTTCTTGTTGCTTCTTAAAACAGTTTTTTAGTATAAAAATTTTAATTTTTACACTGAAAAGCTACTTTAAAACCCAACAAAAAAAAAAAATCGTCCCAAACGAAGCCTTAACTGAGCTAATTCTAGTGCTGGCCAACTAGGGGTGTCAATTTTTGACACGACCCGAAACACGACCCGAACCCGACCCGGAAAAATCCGGGTTCGGGTCAACCCGAACCCGAAACGGGTCGGGTTCGGTTCGGGTTCGGGTTGAACAAATCAACCCGTTTTAAAAATCGGGTCGGGTTCGGGTTAACCCAGCAACCCGAAATTGACCCGAAAGTGACATGAAAACTCATATTTGACCCGAAAACCCGAGATTGACCCGTTTTGACCCGATTTTGACCAGAAAATCAAATATTGACCCGATTTTGACCCGAAAATTAGCAATTTTCGTTCAAATTCGGGTCATTCGTGTCGTGTCGGGTTGACTCGGACCCGAATCGGGTCGGGTTCGGGTTGACCCGAACAGTGTCGGGTCAATTCCGGGTTCGACCCGAACCCGACCCACTGACCTGAATTGACACCCCTATGGCCAACAACCCATTTACTGTCTTAATCCCAGCTCTTGTACACTATTATAATCATACGTATATAGCACATAAGCATTCACAGATTTTAACACATAAATGCCACTATTTACACTATCAAGTACTCTGTTAAATTCATTAATGAACTTGTCAAATTTTGACGTCTCAGGGAAGTAAGATTTTGAGCTCCCACACAGCTTCTTCCTCTTGGACCATTTGATGTCCTCAGCTGCAAACTCTGCCAAGTCTCATATTATTGTTGGGCCCATCAATGACCTCCACCAGATCTCTCTTTTCCTAGCCTCTTCAACCCTTGTGGGTGGTGCAATTATTACGTGCGGTAATCAGATGCCGTTCAGAGGTCAATCAGAACGCGTCACATTATCAATTCAATGTGTAGAAATATTATGTACCGTTGTGTATCGATGGCATGACGCATCCTGATTGGCCTCAGGACGATCTGATGACTGCACGTAATAATTTCTCTTGTCGATGAGATCTCGTCATGACTAGGCTAACTGGACCCATTAATAATATCTTGTCGTCACTATTGTTACTAAACCCATTGATAGCCTCTCCTAACTCTGATGTGATTTCCTTAACATTTTTGTTGTCAAGGGCTTCAAGCTGAGCTCGAGCCTAGCAAATGTGTTCGACTTCAGCTCAAGCTCGAATTTGAGTTAAGCATAAATTAAACGAGCTGATCTCGATTAAGCTAAAATTCAACTTGACTCGAATAGTTTATACCACTGATGCTATGCATGTAAATAAAGAAATTTATGTGCTAAATCCACATAAAATAAAATAAAATATTACTATTTAACATACCAACTTAAATCTTCCTTATTCCCTTACAGTGGATTTTGCAATGCTTCTGAAGTAGAGAAATTCCTTAAAAAAAAAAATTTAAGCAAAGAAGCACCAAAACTAATAAATGTGTTACTTGGCAATAAAGAAAGTTAATTTGTAGCTACAGAAAGCAGCCCAGCAAACCAAACTAAAGCAAGCAGCCACATAATCAATTAGCTCTCATTCTTTCCAGCAAATTTCTGAAGTAGAGAAACCATGACTTCTTCTCATTCCAGGCTTCGATTGGGACAGCTTTTTTCCTTCTTCTAAAAACAGCTTTCTAATAAGCTTTTTTAAGAAGCACTAAAAAGCCGTCCCAAACGAAATCTCAGTTTAACGGCAGAACCATAGCTTATAGCATCAATATCATTAGATAAATTAGCTGCTACATTTATTGAATCACATAAGCAGAATATATAGCATGATTTAATCATAACTGTATGTTAAAATGCTCAGTCTCATCCCCTCTGCTCAAAAAGAAAGTAGTCTCCACAGACCTGTTTCCATACCTCACAGCAACCTTATATCCTCCCAAGAACCCATCAAAGCTGAACAAGCCATGATCATCGGTTTCTCCTGCTGCCTCCTTCGTTCGCCACTCGCTGAGAAGCCGGTCGACAACTTCGCCGGCCGGCAGGTTTTGGAAGTCGTCATCGGTGAGGCACATTTGGTAGCATGATTGATTAGGATGAAGAGCAGTCCATAGAATGATACCGTTAACCCAAGGATAGGAGAAACCTTCTCTTAGAACTTCTTCGAGATACTTAGCCTGCATGAAATTATGATTCTCATTTTAGTAAGAAGATTTGGGAGGATATGGTAATTGGTCTTAATCAGTTGACAAAAAGTTCTTGAAAGTTATCAATTAAAATTTAGTTTTGGACAGCTTTTTTACTGCTTCTTAAAGCAGCTTTCTACTAAAAAATTACTTTAAGAAGCAATAAAAAAGTAGTCTCAAATGAAGCCTAAATACAATATTATATGAAGCATGAAACTATAACAATAATTTAGTTAGAAGATTGGCAATATCTTCATTTCATTGCACAAAATTATGATTGTTTGAGCTGGTTTGGAGCTCATTTTGTTGTTTGGAAATAGAAATATGTAAATTGAAGACAATTTAGCTCCACTCAAAATTAAGTTCTTCCTAATCTACTCCAAATTAAGTAATCTCATATGAGCATGACAATGATTCAATTTTAAGATGGCTTGGGCTTCATTTGGGACAGTTTTTTTACTCTTTTCTAAGGCAGCTTTTTAGTACAAAAAATTTAAAAAAGTTTTGTGCTAAAAACTACTTTAGATATTAGTAAGAAAGTTGTCCAAAATGAAATCTTAATCTAGTTTTGAATTAAGTCAATATTGTATCATTTTTGTCAAATTACACCCAACAAATTTTAAACAAAATATGACAAAATAAATAAATATATTCTAATCTTAATAAAATTTTACTTTGAGATTAATTTTACATGTAGAATTTGTCAATTATACTAATCTTAATAAAATGTATATTAATCATATATCATTCCAACACAATTTTTATTCTACAAGAAAGCAAATCAAACCTGCGTCTGACGATCAAACCTGCTGCTGATATCGACCTCCGTCAACCAAATCGGAAGCCCCAGCGTCGCCAGCTTGTCAAGCACGCCTCTCATCAAAGCCACATTCGGCTTCCCAAAATGCCCCTCCAATCCCACCCCTCCCATCACCACCCCTCCCCGCTCCAACTCCCTCATCCTCCCCACATACGCATCCACCGTCGACTTCCCATCCTCGCACCCCTCCACCACATTAAAATCATTCATGAAAACCCTAACCAGCGGATCTGCCCTCTGCGCCTCCACGAAGAAATCCAATGAGGCGTTAGGGTTCATCAGCCGGCGCTCGTAGAAGTCGAAGTGGAGCAACTCGTTGCTCACATCCCAGTGGACGAAATCGCCCTTGTATTTGGTGAGGAGGCTCAGGATGCGGGAGGAGACGGCGGAGCGGAAATCGGAGGAGGAGAGATTGCGGAGCCACGCCGGAGTATACTTTGGATCTTCCCAGAAGATGTTGTGGCCGCGGGCGAGGATCTGGTTGGAGCGGATGAATTGGAGGAGCTGGTCGGCGAGGGTGTAATTGAGGCGGTTCGGTTCCGGTTCGGTTGCGTACCATTTTAGCTCGTTTTCGAAGACCGCGGCGTTGAACCGATCCACAAACCAGGCCTGTGTGAAATGATTCGGCTCAAAAAATTTAGGTTCAAATTAACTTGCTAAATGAATGGGTCGGATTCGTGTTCAGCTCATGCATTCTAACTCGTTTATGAAAATGGTCAGATTCGAGTTGATACGCCAACCCGTTTGAACTGAAATCGACTCGTTTAATATTGTTTTCTATGTCTGTTATTTATTGGTATAATATTCTTATTTTTTATCAATAAATCTAATAAGCTAATAAAATATTTTTTAATTAAATTGGGTTATTGGGTCTAGTTCGAGTTGTAGTGGGTCAAGTTCGAGTTTGATTTTTTGACTTGTTTATTAAACGGGTTAGGTTTGGCACCTAGGTTTGATCGGATTCAAGTCGGATCAATTTCAGATCAAACATGAACCTGACCTGTTGATCTATTTTGACACCAAATTTTTGCTATTTACGGAATTCAAATTCTCATATATCTATTTTTAACTAAAAGAAATAAATAAAATTAAGTATAGGTATCTTAATGTTTTTTTAGGCTTCATTTGGAACAGCAGAGCTCGATGAGCTAACGAGTCAAGTTTCAACCAATTCTAACTCGATTCATTAATTCGCGAGCGGCTCGTTTAACCAATATTAATAGAAATTGCACTTAAATTTTATTAGCATTCATGATTTTTAAGTATAAAGTCTATTAGAATGAGAACACATTTATTATATTGTACTTCAGCACATCTTCTACATTCTGTAATTTAGCTCTATAAAAGCTGTAAACTCATTATTATGTTTGAATAATATTTTTCCCTCTTCTCACTTTCTCCCTGAGCTCCGTCTCCTTCTTCCTCTGTTAGCTTTCCGCAAACTCAAGATTCTCCTTCATGGTATCAGTTAGCCAGTAATGGGCGATCAGAAGTCTTCTTCCACCCTTCCACCCACTTCCTCCACGATTGCCGGATCAACTACAGAACTCGTTCTCCCGACTACTCTCAAGTTCATCATCTCAAATATCAAGAACTTGATTTCGAACACCCTCACGGCTGACAACTACGCTATCTGGCGTACGCAGATCTTTCAACATCTTTCTGTGAACGGATATGCCGATCATCTCACCACTTCCTGCAGATTTAGACGCTCTCTACTCCCTTCTCTGCAGTGAGGAGATACACGTTAATCAGGACATAAAGAAGGATCAGCTCGCGACGACGGCTGCCTACTATGCTACCTCCTACAATCAAATGCGGAATAAAAACAACAAGCGTCCCAACAAACAACGAAACAACAACTCTCGCAACATGAGCACCACCAAACCCATGCCATCGCAAGCCTCGGCTACTAACACCCGTCCCACCTGTCAGATTTGCAGTAAAATAGGCCACACTGCGAACAACTGTTGGCACCGTGTAATCTATCCTATGCTCCTCCGTCCACGACTACAAACCGAGCTCTTCTTGCACAACCGACAACACCGGCTCCTCAATCTTGGGTTCTTGACACCGGTGCATCCTCGCATATGACGTCGGATGGCACGAACATTCAATATCCCATGGCATATCATGGTCACGAATCTGTCTCTGTGGCGAATGGCTCTGCTGTTCCGATACAGAACTACGGTCAGGGAATTCTTCCCTTGCTAGATTCGTCTCGTAAGCTACATTTATGCAATCTACTTCATGTTCCCGCACTTACGCATAATCTTCTTTCCGTATCTAAATTAACATCTGATAATTCCGTCTCTATTACTTTCGATTCTAATGGTTTTGAAATTAAGGATCTGCAGAACCATCAATCTCTTCTTCGTGGACGTCTGCATAACGGGATCTACACGATACAAGTCGCACCACCTACGCCGCCCACGGCTTTTCAAGCGACGACTACCTCTTCGATCATCTGGCATGCCCGTCTCGGTCATCCCAACAACCGCATCTTGAATTCTTTAGCTAACAGCATTTCGAATTTTTCTACTTTACCTTCTGATTTTCATTGTGAAGCATGTAACATGGCCAAGAGCCATAAACAATCTTTTAATAAAAGTTTCTCGTCGACCTCCCATCCATTTGAACTTATACATTCAGATGTATGGGGTCTGACGAAACATCCGTCTTTGAATGGTTTTCGTTATTACGTCGTTTTCATTGATGATTATACGAGGTTTTTCTGGATTTATTTTCTACATCACAAAAATGAAACTTTGGCTAAGTTTAAAATATTATGCAGTTTTCTTAAAACCCAACACTCTACTACACCGAAATTCGTTATTACGTCGTTTTCTTAAGACTGACTCGCTCTCAACTTGACTCATTTACACCTCTCTTGGTAAGCAATTCAAACTTCTAAAATTAAACTCTTTATCAAAATTATTTTATTATTATTATTATTTTGTGCTATAACAATTGGAAGTGATATTCATTTGTTAAATAAATAAATAAATAAATAAAAATAGAATGAATGAGAAAGCATTACCTGATACTTCGAGTTTCCGAGAATGGTTTTAGCAATAGCAGAGCCAAACGGGAAGTCTTTTGAAATCTGCTGAGCAGAAACGGAAGCTCCGCCAACGCGATTCCCCTCCGCGTCGGAAACGTGGATTGCCACAGCGCGTTTCCTTTTCTGTAGAGGAAGAAAATTAATTAGGTTTAATTGGAGAAAAAAATTAGGTCTGAATATGAGAATCAAAACTAACATCGCACTAATTTTAAGGCAACCTACTGCTTTCACAAATCTCATCATTGATTAAGAGATTGGAACAGCTGTAGTATTTTTGTAAAAATGATGTAAAATTATTGTGAGAAAAATAATTTTTTTCTAAAAGTTATTCAAGATATTATAAAAATATATATTCTTTTTAATGAATAATTTCTTTATGGGTATTAAGACTATCGAATATTAGTAAGGTTTCATTTATGACAGTTTTCTTACTAATTTTTAAGGCAATTTTTATCTAAAAATTTTTTTATTAAAAATTTGTCTTAGAAAGCTTCAAGAAAGCAATCTCAAAGGGACGCTTTCTTAATGATTTATAAAATAGTTTTTTAGTATAAAAAATTTATTTTTTATGCTAGAAAACTGTTTTAAGAAGCAGTAAGAAAGCCGTCTCAAATGAAGCCTAAGGCTTTGTTTGAGACGGCTTTTTTATTGCTTCTTGAAGCAGTCTTTTAGTACAAAAATTTTAATTTTTATACTAAAAAATTGTTTCAAAAAGCAGAAAAAAAATGTCCTAAACAAAACCCAAATCTTATTGTAAAAGGCAGCTTCCCCCCACAAAAAATTTCAAATGTGGCGAGAAAGTAATGACCAAACAAAAGTATAATTGTGATATGAAAGTTGCCCAAATTAGGGGTATAAATGAGTTGAGTTGAGCTTGATTAATTAATCAAGTTCAATCTTCTACTTGTTTAGAGCCCCTTCATATATTATGAATGCGAAAAAATGATTATAATTCAAACAATTATTATAACAAAATGATAAAAAGTATTATAAATTAAAAGAAAAATAAAAACGAATCACTTAACATAATAAAATGAGAGATAATTTTAAAATATTTTGAATAATTTTGTACATAAAATCATAAATTTAAATATTTAAGTGTAGTTTATATAAATAATTTTTAAATGACTCAACTAATGAGCTAATGAGTCGAGTCAAGTCTAGCTCAAACTTGCCTCGTTCACTCATCGAGCTCAACTCATGAGTCATTTATCAAGTAGTGCCAAATCAACTTGAAGATCCTAAATCCCGAATTTATTAAATTTCAACATTCTTAAAAGTTAAAAGTTAATAAATTTAAAGGATATATTATTTTGTGCGGAGTTCGAATACAGATAAGTATTCGGTTTTGTGATTGTGAACAATAAAAACGTTGTTATTATTCACCACTGTGCTTTTACTGTTCACCCGTATACTTTTACTGTGCACAGTCATAAAATCGAATGATTCTCTGTGTTCAGACTCCACGCGTAATAATCTCAGAATTTAAAGATAAAAAAATCAAATAGATTAGAAAAGTTTAAAAAAAACAATAGTCATGTGGAAGTATTACTGTTCTTATGCTGGCGTTCTGCTGAATCTCCCACTGCTCAACTGAGAAAGGCTGAAGCGCAGCGCTTGCCACCGATATCTCAATCGCTTTGCTTTCATCGTCATTCTGCACAGGCAGATATATAAAAGACAATTAGGACTGAGAATTTGTTTGGAGATTTCAGGCTTTATGAATATATGAACCTGGAAGAAGATGACAGAAGTTTCAGAAGGGGCGTCGAGGACGAAGCCTCCCTTCAGAAAAGACCAGCAGCCGCGTTTGGCAACTGAAGTGCCGATGCAATTCAGCGTTTTGTCGCCGCTGGTTAGCTTTGCTCTCAGCAGAGCAGAATCTGCTCCTCTGTTGATCTTTAGCCAACCTGTTGATCAAGAAACTGATGGATTAATAAATATCGTCATTTGAGATAGCTTTCTTACGACAACAATCGATACCTCCTCAAAAAATTATCTTGATCGGGCACAAATCTTGACGCAAAATCAAGTTGGAAACTTTTGAAATTAAATTCTCGAGAATACGAACCCAACGACACTAAATACAACCCAATCTGAGCCATAGAAGCTCTATTGGAAGGTTCAAACCACAATTTGGATTACAAAATGGTTTTCAAAGATAACGTTCTTATAGTCGAATCTAGCGGCTCGACGAGACTAATCCAACGAGCCCAAGATCAAAGAATTCTGACATCACTGAGACATTCAAATGTCCATCAAATGGTCCATGATCAAATGATTCAACATCGGCCGTTAATCCAACCACTCCCAACTTCCCCTTGATCTCTCACATATTTACGGGTCATGTCACTCCAAAAATTTATAAATAGAGCCCCTTTTTTCTTGAAAGAAAACCCCCAAGCAAAAGGATTCAAGAGAGAGATCGAAGATCGCTCTTACCTCCTTGCTCCTCCTCGACCCCTGCCGGAGTTCCGCTGGACCACCGCCTTACGTCGTTACTCCACCGGACCATCACTTGAGGCCCTCACCTTCGTCGGACCACCACTTGAGGCCCCGAGCTTCGTCGTACTATCAATTGAGGCCCTATGCTCCACCAGGCCACTACCTGAGGCTCAGACTTCCGCCGGACCACCACTTGACGCCCGGACTTCTACTGGACCACCACTTGAGGCCCTGAGTTCCACCAGGGTACCACTTGATGCCCGGACTTCTGTCGGACCATCACTTGAGGTCCTGTGCTGCATTAAGCCACCACTTGACGCCCAGACTTCTGCCGGACCACCACTTGAGGCTCTGAGCTCCACCATGATAGCACCTGACGCCCGGACCTTTGCCGGACCATTACTTGAGGCTTATGCTCCACCAGAACACCACCTGATACCCGGACTTTTGCCGGACCACCACCTGAGGCCCAGACTTTTGCCGGACCACCACCTGATGCTCAGACTTCTATCGGACAACCACTTCACGCACGGACTTATACCGGACCACCACCTGAGGCCCGACCCTCTGTCGGACCACCATATGAGGCCTAAACTTCTATCGTACCACCATCTGAGGCCCGAACTTCTACCGGACCACAACCTGAGACTCGAACTTCTTTCGAGCTACCAGCCTACCACTTGATGCCCAGAATTCTCCCGGAGTACCGCCCTTCTACTACAGTCTTTCGGACTCATGTCTCGTACCGACTATGATCCTTCTGACCTCCATCACCAGACAACGGTCTTTCTGACCCCGGTCTCCTGCCAATTACGATCTTTCAGACCCCTATCTCGTGCCGACTATGGCCATTCCAACCAAACAAACATGTCTATATTGATTATTGTAACTCCCACCATATAATGCGCTATATATGATGTACTTTTGTGACATCAAGTCAAGTCCTTCTCCCAAGGAAGGGACTCATTTGTAATCAACTGCAAATACTAGTGGATTCATTCAAAATGGGCCAGTTCTCCTGGTTTTTCCCCTTTCAGGGGTTTTCACGTAAAAACTATAGTGTCTCTTATGAACGCTACACCCTCTCTCTTATCTTCTTGTGTGCTGGATCTTCGTACAACGCTAAGATGCTAAACTCTATATTTCTCTACCGCCGAGAATACTTCAGGACACAACAATAATAATTTTTGTTTGGTTATTATTTTTTTAGTATTTTAAATAATTTATGTTCTAGGAAACTATTTTGTACAATAGCTTTCAAAAAAATAGTTCTCTTCCACAATTTTACAATAATTTTTATAAAAAGTTGTAGCTATCCCAAACAGACTCTAATTTTTATGCAGTTAGATATCTAATATTTGAGGTTTTTATATTTATTTATATATTATTTTTTACACATGCAAATTTGAGAGAGTTTGAACATTTGAAGAACTCTAGAGCTTTATTTGATATTCGATACTGACGATCACAACCAGCCACTAGTGTAATATGATCACGATCATTCAACCTTCACCGCTCGATAGTCGTTGTTTCACTTGTTTGGTCATCATCATTTGGCTATCATAATCTATTCCTCATTATCCAACTACCATCATCCAACTGCCATCACCTCACCACCATCGCTCAACAGCTTTCATTTAACCTTTAACCATTATCGCCTAACTAAAACAATTGTTATTAGAATCCCAATATTATTTTTCCTACAGTCTCTGCTTGCTCAAATAAATTGGATGATATAGACTTTGTTTGGGGTAGTTTTCTTACTACTTTATACTATAACTTTTTAGTACACAAATTTCTTAAAAGTAACAAAAAGATACTAGCAAAAAACTGTCTCAAACAAAACCATTATTAGAATGGACTCATAGTCTCCTTATTAAATGTTAAGAAATGACTAGACTGACTTAAGACGATGCTCTAAAGTAGCGGACTCAATGATAAACTGTGAATGATGTTGATTGAATTCGAAAGATGTGATGATGACCAAATCAAGGTGCTAGAATAACCTTGGAACAAGGGTGGATCCCTGGTCAACTGAGGGTGGGCAAGTGCCCACCCAAAAAAAAATCAATAGAGGGGGCATTTTCGGAGTTTTGCCCCCCCCCCCCCCCCACCGGTTTTCCCCCCCCCCCCCCCCCAATCTCTCAAAAAAGCTTTTTGCCCTAAATGTGTCAATCATGTGTCAGTTTTGCCCATCCCGACTTCGGTCTGACGCAACCACCTTCGCAAGAGTTCGCAACATTCTCAGCGTTGTCAGGGATCTCGATGGGAACATCGAATTTCTAGCCATAACTCTCTGTGAGATTCTCCCTCTCTAGTTGGTGCTGCTCATCGGCTCTCTCTCCAAAATTTCATTGGGTATGTCTGGCTTCTCAACGCTTCCTCTTTGGGCGCTGAGTTTAATTTGATTTGTGCCTAATCTGGCCTTTATTTGTTTTGTGTAGTTTATCTATTTTGATTCTGTGAAATCCTTTTTTTTATGGCGATTCAGTTGGAGGTAGGGATGTTGTTATGTGGTGTGTAGAGGTGTCAATTTTTGACACGACCCGAAACCCGACCCGAACCCGACCCAGAAAAATCTGGGTTTGGGTCAACCCAAACCCGAAACGAGTCGGGTTCGGGCTGAACAAATCAACCCGTTTTAAAAATCGGGTTGGGTTCGGGTTGACCCAGCAACCCGAAATTGACCCGAAAGTGACACAAAAACTCATATTTGACCCGAAAACCCGAGATTGACTCGTTTTTTTACCCTATTTTGACCAAAAAATCGAATATTGGCCCAATTTTGACCTGAAAATTAGCAATTTTAGGTCAACTGCGGGTCATTCGTGTTGGGTCGGATTGACCCGAATCGGGTCGAGTTCGGGTCCAGAAACCTGACCCGTTTTTAAAAACGGGTCGAGTTCGGGTTGACCCGAATAGTGCCGGGTCAATTTCGGGTTCGACCCAAACCCAACCCGCTGACCCGAATTGACACCCCTAGTGGTGTGTTGAGATATCTTTTGTTTATGATTTTCTGTGGAGTTCTTTTTTTAACAATTTTTGATAATTTTATTATTATTATTATTATTATTATTATTATTATTATTATTATTATGACGTTTTATTACATTATTATCATTATTTAATTAAAATTTTTCCCACCCTAAAAAGAGGAACTGGATCTGCCCTTGCTTTTGAATGACAACCTTTAATATTTGGTCGTTGAACATAGCTAGCCTTAGTCTGTTGGTTGGAGGCTTTGGCTATTAATCAAAAGGTCTTGAGTTAGAATCTTACATGTATGATGTATCTGTGAGTTTATCTTAATGACTCAAATATTCATAAAAAAGTTTGGTAGTTGACATCAAGGCTATGGCAAGTGCATAGGGTCTCTCCACCTCTAGTTATAAGAATCACATTCTTACCATCTCTCAGGTTAGAACATATAAAAATCTAAATATATCTTGTGTTCTTCTCCATCTCCAATGAAGGCCCAAGACCAAAGTATTTTTAAGATTATGAAATGAAAGGCACTAGCAACTAATTTAGGGGGAGTTATAAAGATAGTGCGAGACATCTAATGATCAACTTGGTCGTGTGTGACTATGATTTTGTTTGGGATAACTCTCTTATTGATTCTTAAAACAGTATTTTTAGTACAAAAATTTAAATTTTTGTATTAGAATTCAATAAGAAAGCCGTCCCAAACAAAACTTATAATTCGATCATGAGTTTTATAGCTATCTCTGATAAAGATGTTATGGCTTTGGTGAGATGCACAACTCAAAGTCTTACAATAATCAAAATATATTTTATTGTTTTGTTTTAGAAATTTGAAAAAAGAAATGTATATATTTATATTAATTATGAAGACAATATAAAAAACATCTAAAAAATTTTCCTTTTAAATATACATAATATGAAATTATAATGTTTTTTTATCATGACATTACATCATTAATATATGTGATTAATATATCTTATATAATTTTTTAAAAAAAATTATACGTTTTGGCATCTCAACACATCAAAAAAAAAAAAAAACTATAAGTAGACTATAGAATTACTCCAAAATTTTTAATTAATCTAAGACTAATAAGGGTCTTTTTTTAATGACTACAGCTTTTTATAAAATTGGTTACAAAAGTGTTAGATTAAAAAAAAATTATTATAAAAAGTAACTTCTTAATATAAAAAATTATTTACAAATTACAATAGTAAAAAATAATAGCAAATATAACGTAAAATAAAATATAAACATATACGTACTCACATGAGAAACTGTATCTGGTTACCGCGGTGAGGTTAAACAGTACGAAGGCTGGCGACAAACTGCCCGTCTCCATTTTCTGAAACCCTGCAGTCCCGTCTTTTATAATTCCTCCGTGGTACAAAGGAGGCTCAGGATGGTGCATGCACTGTATGGCAAAAAGAAAAAAAATAATACATACATTATCATTTAAAAATTTATCCAATTTATACATTTAACGCATAAAATTCCCATCATATTTAATGTTTTAAATGACATAAAAGATTTATATGCATCTCACTCTCCTCATTGAAATCCTAATCTTTCGCACGTCATCTCTTCATTGCAGTATCATCGTGGAACATCTCGTTGCCCTTTTTATGCGAGATATCGGCCCATCATCACTCACTCTCATATCTGTCACACCCCATTTTGACTCTCTCCCTACAGTCAACATGGAGTGTAATAGATAAGGAGAATCTAAACATACATATCTCTTACTAACACCCACCACAAAAAATTATGCTTACGTTTTAAAAACTTTGGGTATTATAATATGCCACCAGTCCAATGGATCCCCCTCCCCAGAACCTATCATAAATTTATTTCATACGACAATGGCCCTATTGATGCCCTTCACAATAAGATATCGTTGCAACTTCCTCGTCATCTCTTCATCACCTCTTCATAGTTGTCAAATGAGATCGATTTACAACTTTTTGAAAGAGAACTTTTCCTTTATAAGTTAATGAGATCTTATACTAAGTAAACAATGCACTTTCGATATTAAATATGTAAATGAGATAGTGTTGAGTGTCATATATGTAAATATTATTAACACATATGACATATTTATATATCATATAACCATTATATATTTTTTATCTGTGCGCATATCCTTTCGCGATGGTTTTGTCTAGGGTTTCCGTCTTCCGCCCTCGGCCTCTTCTTCCCTAACTCCATTTTCTCGCGATTCGATTGCTATGGAGGCTAATCTCTTACGGGATCCTGGTTTCCTTGATGGTAAGCCTAAATCTAGATCTTTTATGGATGCTTTAGCCGGTGATGCACCACCTTCGGGGTTTCCGCCTTTGCGGGTTGCTTCTCATCAGGTTATGCCTGCTTTACTAATTTCAGATGAGGAACTCTATGCTCTTGCTATTCCTTTCAAGTTTGCTTTGGTTGGTAAATTTCCGGCCCGTCGTCCGCCCCTTGATGTTATTCAAAATTTTTTTTTCAATCTTAAGTTTGCTAGTGCTTTTTCTGTTACGGTTTTGAATCAAAAAAATGTTTTGATTAAGCTTGTGAATGACCTGGATTACTGTAGGGTTTTCTCTCATCGATCTTACTTCATTTCCAACTGTTTCATGAAGATCTTTAAATGGACTCCTGTTTTTGATGTTTGTGTAGAATCGCCCATTGTTCCTATTTGGGTTTTCTTTCCTAATCTCCATCCGCATTTGTTTTCTCCTCGTATCCTTCACGGGTTGGGTTCCATGTTTGGTTGGCCTTTGCGTATCGATAATGCCCCGATGAATGACACCCGTCCCTCTATTGCTCGTATTTTGGTAGAGTTGGATGTTACCAAACGATATGCTAAACAGGTTTGGCTTGGTTCGGAATCAGTTGGTTACACCCAAGCGATTGAAATGGAGGAATTTCCCTCTTATTGTATTCATTGTAAGTCTTTGGGGCATGCGAGGGATTGCTGGCCGATTTTATTTCCTAATACTGCTGTTTCTCTTCCCAAACGGTTGGATGTGGATACTGTTATACCTGTTACTGCTGCTGTGGAGGATCCTATGGCTGTTGAGGGGGTGAGTGTGAATGTTATTGATTCTTGTGTTGCGCCTGTTAATGTAGATTCTATTATTTTTCTCCTTTGGCCGATGCTTCTGCCGGTTAGGTAAATGGGATTGGGGAGGCTGTTTTTCTTAAGGAGGATGGTTTGTTGGTCGAGTCGGCTGAGACGGTGAATTTATCTGGGGATTCTGGCAATGCTGAAGTTGGTGCGGTTTTTGATGGTTCGGCTAGTTTTGATGTTGGTTGTGTGGCTGGTGAGGCTTTGTTGGTGCCTAATATTAGTCCGGTGGTCACGACGGTCCAGGTGGATGAGGCTCATCCGGAGTTCTCTATTCCTCCTGTTTTAGGTGTTGGTATTTTTGGTTTGAATGTGGACTTCTTCGATGACTGTGGTGGTGAATAATTTTGTTTCTACAGTTGGAAGTGATGGTATTGTTGGGAACGAGTTGCGGGTCAATGCTAACTCTTTTATTAATGTGCCCGTGAACTTGATTGATACCCAAGCCTTGGTGTATCATACGGGTGATAATTCAGGGTTGAATGTTAGGACACATCTTGATTGGCTGCGTTCGTCTGATGTGGAATCCGATTCTGACTCCTCCTCGAATTATTGTGTGGTTCTTATCCTGGTCAGGATTTTAGATTGGTTCACGATAGTCCTGTTGTTGCCTCTCGTGGAAGGTTTCGTGGGTGGGGCAGGAGAGGAAGATAGCTCCTTTTTCTCCATGACTTTGATATATTTGTTATATTGCTTTAATTGTTACTATTTTTGGACTTCTAGCCTATGCTGCGGGTCGATGAATTTTTTGGGCTATGATGTGGCTGGGGCTCGCTTCCTCCGTGTCATAGCTGGTGGCAACCTTTGGTGATGTCTTCGCCTTATTGGATGGTCTTTTGCGTGGCTTGAGGGGCTAGGAGCCTCGGCCTTTACTGAGCCCTCGCTTGGAGTACTCGTATTTTTTACTGTTTCTTTTTGGTCTCTTTGGGCTTTTGCTCACTATATTTTGTAATCCTTTCTCTATTTATATAATGTTTTTTTTTAATATATATATATATATAAAATATTAAAAATTGTTTGGATGAGATTACTATTTTGTTGTTTTGAAGTAAAATTAATACAAAGTAAAGTCCAAAATAATAGTGCTTGGCCAGTGATGGAGGGTGGTTGATGGAAGCGATGGTGGTTAGCAGCAACGATGGATAGTGGTTAGTGGTTGTAGCAACCCGAAATATGAAAAAGTATTTTAAAATGAAAATTTGAATTTCTGTTTGAATTAAAGCGCAGTAGCGTTGTGCATAGGGGTGCCAATATTTGACACGACCCGAAAAACCTGACACGAAAACTTCGGGTTTGGGTCAACCCGAAACAGGTAGGGTTCGGGTTGAAAATTTCAACCCGTTTGAAAAAACGGGTCGTGTTTGGGTTGACCCGGAAACCTAAAATCGACCCGTTTTTTTACCCGGACCAGTTGTTCCCGCTTTTTTTGTCTGTTCTGTCTCGTCAGTCACTCAATCACGTCTGACAATCACTGCCTCGCGTCAATCGTTATTTCCGATCGCTGCCTCAGGTTAATCGCTGTTTGATTGTTTCCAGTCGCCGCCTCGCATCACTTGCTCGCGGCATATGCCAGGCCAGCCATGCGTGTTAGTCAGACAATTTTGATGCCCGTTGGTCACTTGCTCGCGGCGTTCGGCGTTCGCCAGGCCAGCCATGCGTGTCTGTCAACCGTCAGACCGTCAGTTCTTGCCTCACCGTCCGGTCATCTCCCTAATGAAAGTACCGCCGTAAGCTCGTTTTCCCAACTGGCAAAATAAGATAATCCCTAAATTCATGTCGGGTCTGGTTGACCTGAACCTGAAGCGGGTCGGGTTCGGGTCCGAAAAACTTACTCGTTTGTAAAAACGGGTTGGGTTCGTGTTGACCATCCGGGTTCGACCCGAACCCGACCCGCAACCCGATATTGACACCCCTAGTTGTGCATGGTAGCACTAGGCTTGAGAGCACAGCGGTGTCATAAATTGATGTTACGGCTCCAACCTCTATTCTATAGTAATTTTGGATTCAACATGCAACGCTAGGTGCTGGGCCTTAGGTTTGAGCGCTGCGCCGCTAGGTCATTAACAATATATATATATATAATTCTAAACCTAAGTACTAAAAGCCTCCAGCGCCACCACCTCTCCCCATTTTGATTGTGGCTTTCTCGGGAAAGAAAAGGGGAAAGGGAGAGGGAGAGGGGAGAGGGGAGAGGAAGGAGAGAGAAAGTGACCAGAACCTCACTTTGGTTTTCATATGAAAGTTGTGCTCGATCTTTATAATTCTCTTCATGATTGCATCTACATTATAATGCATTGAACTGATTGATAGCTAAATTGATATAATATATTGATAGACACTTATAGATGTCATAATAATTGATAAATACATATATTTGAACCATCAGCATGAAATTAATAGATAATTGATGTTATTCACTGCAACCTCTATTATAGATTTATAAACTTTTTCCTAATCATTTTGATATTTAATACATATTGATTGATATTGGTTAGAATTATAGTATATTTATTCTTTTGCCTTGCATTGAAGGCATCGATGAGTTTTGGTTACTTGCAGACAGCGGTGGTGACCAACTAGTGACAATTGTGATGGGCAATGGCCAGTGGGCAAGCAAAGACAAGATAGCCTGGCCATAAGTAAAATGATTTTCACTCAAAACTTGATAAGCTTACTTTATCTGAAAAATGAGCTAAAATATTTTACATTACATTAAGAATATTTTACAATGCATTCCTATTTCATCCATTCAAACACTAATATTTTTAAAACTGCTACTGAAGGAATATCTTACATGCATTTTACTTCCAACCAAACCGCTCATAAGTTAATATTGGTTCTAGTTCAATGATTATCTTCCAAATATAGAATATTGTAAATTGTATAAAACAAGAAAATTTTAGGATTATTTATGAATTTTGAGGTATATCTGTGTAATTATCTAATATTATGTCATATTAGAAATGATATTTCTTTATTAGATTTAAATGAGAATTTAATTTTTATCAGGACATAATGGCGAAAAAGGATTCATGTAGCTAACCCCACATAGTTGGACAAAAGCTTGATGTTGTTGTTGTTGTCGTCAATGATAAATGCAGCGAAGTACAACCTTCCATAATTAGAAAATGACTAGCTAGATAATCAAACCCCTAGCTAGTCCAACCCAATTAACCCATCTAGGCCAAGCAACCCACTAATGAATGACCCATGGTTGTCATCCAGTAGCTACAACCATCAATAAAGTCTCTAATTAACAAACAAAATATAACTTCTTATAAATCTCAATGCATGAATCCCAAAAGTTGATGGATTAAAATTTTGATAGTTACATTAAGATGAGAAAATCATGGAAGGTCCATTGATCATTTTTCAAGCCACTAAAAGGGTGGTAACTTGCCTCTATTTCTTAATCGAAATTGAATCTCTTCGGGACCCAATCATGTATCATCAACATCTCATAAAATGGAGAAATTATTACTCAAATGCACACGTCATGTCACCTGGTACACAACTGCGGTACACAGCAGAATAATGATGTGGCGCATCTTGATTTTCCTCCGGACCGTGTCAAATAGCTCCGAAAGTTTATATCTAATTTCACGAATTATACTCAAATTCACGTCTTGTTGTGGAGAGCGCCATTTGAACACTTCCATCTATATCATACTTCACAATAGTTGATTTTGTAAGTAAAATAAATAGTAAGCACTATGGGTGTCAATTCTGAACCCGGAATTGGCGTGACGCTATTTGACACGACCCGAATCCAACACGTTTTTGCAAACAGGTCAGAAAATGCAACTCAGACCCGATCGACCCACGCTGGGTTGCCAGGTTGACACGACCCGATCCGGATTTATGTGATCTGATCTCTCGTTGCTAATTCCTCCTTCTGGTTCTGATTCAAGCCGACGGTAAAGTAGTGGCAATGGCGGCGATGTGTCAGGCGAAGAGATCGAAGAGACGCGACAGGGCAACTAACTAAGCTTCGCTAAGAGACGGGACATGTGTGACGCTACTCGACGCATCGAACAACACGGGCAACAGATGCGGGAAGACCGTTTCCGAGTCATTTTCAAATTTCCAGGTCAACCCGAACCCGACCCGTTTTACAAATAGGTCAACCCGAACCCATATTTTTTAGGTCGAGTCTAGGTCGGGTTTCGGGTCGTGATAAAAATTGACATCGCTAGTAATTAAACACCAATCATGTAATTACAACTTACAACAAAAGAGAACAAATCTATAATAGATAAAGAATTATAAAGTATAATGAAAGCTTTAATTAATTACCTCAGTATATGCAGTATAATCATACCAAGGTCCCTCTGCGTTAGAAAACACAAGACAAAACGTATGAGAACTGAGAAGCTTAAGCTCTTTCTCTAGAGAGAGAAGAAGGAAGAGAGAGAAGAAGGAAGAGAAAACTCACCATATTCTGCTCCAGCAGCAAATGCAAAGTCTGAAGCACTATATAAGCTCATAAAAATCATAGGAAATAGTATATATCTTCTCATTCTCCTCTTTCTTATGCCCAGAGCTGACCAAATAAAATGGAGAGCCTGTTGAGAGAGAGAGAGAGAGAGAGAGAGAGAGAGAGAGAGAGACGGAGCTTGCAAGGTCGGGGTTAAGCAGGAAGGGATGAAAGGGGCAAAGAGAGAGAGAAACTGCCAAATTGTCACAAGGAGTCGTGCGTCTTTAATTATACGCCCGTGGTCTGGATAGTCACGAGCGATTCTTTATGGGAAAGATATATATAGCACTTTAGACTATTTTGTTTATATATTTATATCCTCTAATAAAATATATATTTAAATATTTTTAAATCAAAATTTATTTGCACCTTAACATTAACCTTTGGTTAGCTTTGTTTGTCTATATGCTCATAAAGTTAAGGAAGTAAAATAAACAAGAAAAAATGAAGTAGAAAATAAAGAACATCGGAATTTAACACAGAAACACGAAATCGAGAAAAAATAACAGATTTACACTACACCAAACAATTCAGTATGAAAATTGGGAGGAAATTGTACAAATCTTTTCTCTCACTCTCTCATTTGTCTTTCTTCACCTGCTGCACCATTCTCACTATATAACAGACGAAGAGAAACACAGCAAAAATCATCAAGGGACGCAACTCTTCAAAAATAATAAGAAAGAAAACTGCCCAACCCATCTAACAGCACCGTGATGCTAGGCTTGGAGCGCCACGTCGCTCATCTCCCTATCTCCAGTTTGTCCAACAGCGACGCGGTGTCAGGGTCTAGAGCACCTCAGCTCTCCCTTGCAGCATTTGGTTTTAGAGAGCCATATTGCTTTACTCTCTATTTGTCTCTATGCAGCATGTAGCGTTCGCGTACACAACACCGGAGCAGTTTACGGCTGTACAAGAAAAAAAATTCCTTGTACAAAGCACCTAAACCTTGCAACCCCCCAACGAGCTCAACTGATAGTGTTGAAATCCAAGGCGGCTTATATGTAAGAGAATATTATTATGTGCGGTCAACAGACCATTAAAAGGCCAATTAGGATGCGTTACATCACCTTAAACACAATGGTACGCAATGTCGGTACATAGTATTGCGTCCTAATTGGACTCGAGATGACGTCTGACGACCGCATATAATAATTTTAGAGGATTTCAAATCGCGAGTGGGAGACATAAAATATGGGCAGGATTGATCGCGATTGTGATTAAGATGGAAATACCAAATTTTAAGCTGTGAGGCAGACGAACCTAATAGAATATTAACTTTAAGATGTTTAATAGATTTTGGATATTAGATATATAAATAAAAGAATTTAAATTTCTTCGTAGATAAATCTCACTTCTTTGAAATACAAGGCTTTGCTTAATATATATATATTGAGTTTGCCCACCCTAAAAAAAGGGTTGGATATGCTCCTGAATTGCACCTAGTTTTTTCATACCCAAACAGCACAGGATGAGGCTTTACTGATGACTTTCTATGCTTCTTTTCTTTTCAATCAAAACAATCGCCTTGAACTTGACCAAGTGAAACGCTTCGCCTTTTTTCTTTGAAATAGAAATTCTATTTGAGATTCAATTTGGGACCTTAAAGAAAAAACATGATTCGCAGCAAATTAGATCAACACTTTCCTTTTTTTTAGAGGCGCAAGTGACTGATCCACCAGCTAGCCTGAAAGATTTAGATTTGGATTTATCCTTTTGATAATTGAGTCAGGTTCGAATCAAGCGTCTGGCTTATTTATTAAATGGGTCAGATTAATATTGACCCGCCAAGTCCATTTTAACTCATAAATGACATGCTTAATATTTTCTTAAATTCTTTTATTTATTTGTTTTAATCCTTTTATGCTTTATCAATTAACCTTATTTTATGATTAATAAACAAATAAAATATTTTTTAATTAAAATGGTTACAGGGTCGGATATAGGTTGCTAGACGGTCCAGTTCGGTTTCAATTTTTTGACTTGTTTATTAAACGGGTCGGGTTCAGATTAACCGGATTTGAGTTGGATCAATTTCAAGTCGGACCCGAACCCAACCCCCTAACCCATTTTGACACCCTCTAACTTTTCTTACAAGCATGGCATCAATGTATACCCAACCAGTTTTTCTTAAGCCATTGAAATTTGAGAATGGAAATAAGAGATAGATAGCTAAAATTGAAGCATTGATGAAAAATAACATATCTGTTTACTACAAATGGGACTACCAAACTAATAACTAAAATAATGGAAAGTTGAGAGATATACAACTCGCTTGTGCCCAAAGTAGGGGTGTCAATTTGGGTCAACGGGTTGGGTTCGGGTCAAACCCGGAACTAGCCCGACACTATTCGGGTCGACCCGAACCCGACCCATTTTTTTTAAAACGGGTCAGATTTTCGGACCCGAACCCGACCCGATTCGAGTCCGAGTCAACCCGACCCGACACGAATGACTCGAGGTTGACCCAAAATTGTTAGTTTTCTGGTAAAAAATTGGGTCAATCTTCGATTTTCGGGTCAAAACGGATCAATCTCGGTTTTTCGGGTCAAATACAAATTTTCGTGTCAATTTTGGGTTATTGGGTCAACCTGAACCAGACCCGATTTTTAAAACCGGTTGATTTGTTGAACCCGAACCTGACCCATTTCGGATTTGAGTTGACCCTAACCCAGATATTTTCGGGTCGTGTCAAAAATTGACACCCCTAGCCCAAAGAATTCCCACAAACAAAATGGGTTGACAACTCCAAAACAACTCATGGAAAATAAAGAACCAATAGATTATCTCTATTACATAAATCTTTCCATATCGAATTCAACATTGATTAGGAAAGATTTTATTGACTGATTACTACATTAATTAGGATATTTGATTAATGCATTGATTAAGAAGTTTCTATATTTGTTTTTTTTTTCTTTTCAAATCTATATATGGAGGCTTGAGGGCAACTAAATGTGTAAGAGTGCAATTGTAATCATGTTTATCCACAATAGTGAAATCATCTCTTCCCTGTTGACATAAGGAATTCTTCATTGAACCGCGTAAATCTCATCGTATTCATTGTGTTTGATCATGTGAATTTTGTGTTTTTCGTTGTTTATTTGCACATCAATCTTTAGATTGTCTGTGAGAGCTGACTCTAGAGCCATGGCCCAAACAACAAGTGAAATACAATGGTTGAATTTCTTGTTAAACAACTTTTGTGTTCTCCCCTCTTCTCAAACAACAATATTTTGCGACAACCTTATGATTGTTCAGGTCAACGCAAATCTAATTTTTCACGAGTACAATTTGAAATTGCACGACAGAAATCAACAAGATTTGATCCAAACATCTCAAATTTTGGCCACCAACCCCACCGAGCTTAGCTGGGTTGGTGGGCAACGTGGTTGGGAACCCTCCAACCCACTTTCGATTCCTCTCTCAAGCGGTGCGTCTCCTTAAGTGGGAATAAAATAAGTGCGTGGTCCAACACCTGTATGGCTAGTTGCCACTAAGCTCTCAGAGAGATAATTACTCCACAAATCCCCTCAACAGGGAATTTCTCAACAGAATTGATTATTAGGTGCAGAGTGCGGACGGGCAAAACCGTCCGCACAAGTATTGGGTACCTAGCAGTACCGCTGTACCGCTGGGTACCACTAGGTACCCAGTACTTATGCGGACGGTGCGCACTCCGCACCTAATAATTTTTCCCTCAAGAGAGTGACAGTGGGTAGATATCACCGTTCTTTAAAAAAAAAATTTTTTTTTTGGGCCACCAAACATGTTGTCGATGCTTTTACAGAACCATTGGGGAGCAAAACACTCCAGCGTTTGATAAAATGGTCGGAGTTGACATCCACAATCCTCAATACGCCAAACACCAAACAACCACAGCTGTCCCCTTTCGACAGCATTAAAGATTTTAGCTCAATGGATTAGGTCAGATAACCGATCAAAAAAGCAACCAAATTTCATAGTTTTCTTTTACCATCCGATCAAAGAGAACCAGCTACCGCCCAGGGGCGGAAATCGGCGGCGCCGCTTCTCCTCCGCCCCCTGTTTCTTCTCCCCCATCTAAAAGTACTTTACACTTCTCCATGGATCCCAATCCCAGGTAATATTCTCTCTCTCCGCTTTCTGGTTCGGGTTTTGAATGGGATGGGCGTTTTGAAACAAAAATGGTATTCGATTTCTCTGTTCTTTGCTTTACTGTTAAGTCCGTGCGGCTCCGGCGAGGCCCTCGTAAGTATTGATGTGCATTCAACCAAAACCCTAATGAGCTCCGGCCACCGCTATCTCGATGTTAGGTTCGGCCCTCTTTCTCTCTCTAGCTCTCTATCTGTTTCTACCATTTTTTCCTTAGATATTCTATTGCTTATTTGAATTGAAGGACTGCGGAGGAATTCCAGAAGGGTCATCCGGAGAAAGCCCTAAATGTTCCTTATATGTTCTTCGCCCCTCAAGGTTTTCTTCTCTCTCTTCACTCTCTTTTGCTCTTAGCTGCCAAGATTCAATCAAAATTTGAATTTAATTTCTCAAATAATTTCTTGATCTATCTAAGTTCTTAGGCCTACTTCAATCTCAGCTTAATTTTTGTTTGGGACAGTTTTTTTTAGTGATTTCTAAAATAATTTTTTAAAAATTTTTATAATAAAAAACTGCTATAAAAAATAATAAAAAAGTCAGACTTAAAATTTTAATTTAATAAATGCGGAAAGTTATTAGAAATTAAAAGATTTTCATCATTTATTTGTTGCATCTCATCTTTAATATCCTCTATTTAATCAGATTTAACAGCTATTATATCATATCACATAATTTTTAGATTTTAATGGCTTTAGAATTTACTAATTCTGAAGTTATAAGATTTAATAAAGAAATAAATATCAAAATAGTTTCTAACGTTTTAAGAAGAACTAAAAGTCTCATTTTAATCTCTTAATTTTTAAAATAAGGACCTAAATGATCCTATAAAATGACTAATTTTATCTCTATTTAAGAGTCAACGGATCAAATTGGTTCTTTAATATAGTCGGATATAATTTTGATCGTTTAAATTCAATACTTTTTCTCATTTAATCATTCCAATTAAACAAAATTTCTCTCTATTTTAAAAAAGATTATATAAATTATTATGATATTAATAATTTATGTTATCAATTTCTTGAGAGGAGGAAGAGTTCTTCTTAAGCTTCTTAGAAGAGAAAGAGTTAAGGGAGAGAGGGAGGCTTTGTTAATTTATCTTAGGGGCAATTCAATTACAACACCTATAAACTTATTTATAGGCATTTACACATGATGTGGTATTTTGCACAGTAACCTAATCTAAACATGAACCAAAACCCAATAATCTCCACATTGGTCTAGATTTTACAATCAAAGAATAACCCGTGTGCTTGCTACGATCTGACCGGCTCCCTGCACTAACTCCAAGAGCAAATTCGTTGATCCCAGCCCAATCCTGCTTGCGCCCGACCTCCGTTGTGTGTTCCGATCCACAACTCTAGCTCGTGTTCCCGCTCGTTCTAGCCCACTCGCGCTTGCACCCATTATTGTTCATCCCATGATCCGCATGTATGTGCCACGTGCATTGCCTGCTCATGCGTGCTTCTGGCCCACGCATTTACTCTTATGCAATCAAAGTCGCTCAAATGTGAACGTCGTCCGCTCCTTATGTGCAGCACAACCTACATGCCGCCACTGATGTCTCACATGTTAACTCGGTCCTGATCCGTTTCTGATCAAAACACCAGTTCTCTGACTCGTGGCCGATTGCAACCCTAGTATGAATCCTCTTGCTATTCCCCGCTAGCATGCCTATTTCCCGCGAGCACAGTTCCCGATCTAACAACACACCTGTGCGACACATTTCCGCTCCTCAGCTTCCACGCGAGCACCACGACCCATTCCACTCGCGAGCACCACTATAGCCTAGCGTGCATCACGCTCCACCCAACCGCAAAACCGCGGCCCGTGTAGCACCTAAGCCCGCATGATGCCATTGATATCCGACCTCCTCTTCTTGATTACAAGAGCATCTTCCTCCTTCCTTGCGATCGCCTCAACAAGGCGATGATACCACTTGTTATGAAATTCTTGGAAGAAGAATACCCTTCTTGAGCTTCTTGGAAGAGAGAGACAGGGAAGGGTGGAGAGGGAATGAGCTATAGGAATTCTAAGTTCTTTTTATTTAATTGGACTTATTACAAGGGTCTTGCTAATACTACTTCACATATGACCTCTATTTATAGAGATTTTGATAACTTGAGAATCAACATAACTTAAAACCGGATCAATTTCTAACAATTTATATTAAGATAAACTTAAAAAAAATTTAAATTTATTTGAGATTAGTACTATATATACATTCAGAGTTTATATTATATTAATCTTAAAATAAATTTTATAATTTTGAAGCTCGTGTTAATATAATTTGTATTAATATAATTTATTTTTCTCTTATTTACGAATTTTGATGCAGGGAGGGTGAGCAATCCAAATTTTGTGGAGGAAGTGACTGATCTTTGCCGCAAAGATGATTTCATAATAGTGGTACTCATTTCCTCTCTTCTTCTCTTATATATTCTCTTCTATTTCTGTAAATCAAAGATCTTGTTCTTGTTTTTATTTATTTATTTTAAGATAGAATTTTAATTTATGCTTCGTTTGGAATAATTTTTGTATTTTTTTTTTTATAATTTTTTTTAAAATTTTGTACTAAAAAGATATTTTAAAAAATAGTAAAAAAATTATCTCAAACAAAACTTGAATTTATGTATTTAATTTTCGCAATCACCACAGGGATGCCAAAGCGGTGTGCGTTCTCTCAAAGCTGCTGAAGAGCTTCTCAAAGCTGTGAGTATGGCTTTCATGTTGCTTATTTTTTACATGCAGAGGAAACTTTTTTTTATTTATTTTATTCCATTTTATTTTAAATAATGATGCAGCAATGGCTGTTAATTTTGCGTTTGGTTGAACTTTAAAATAATCTCCCGACTATTCGTATATGGTTATTTTATGCTTCATTTGGGATTGCTTGCTTGCTGCTTTATGAAGCAATTTTTCAGTACAAAAATTTTATGAATTTGAAATTTTTGTACTAAAAAGCTGATTTGTGGAGCAGTAAGAAAGCTGTTTCAAACAAAGAATTGTGATCAATTTTGTAAAGTCAAAAAACTAATTGTGATTAATTTTGCATCATAATTATAATATAAGAGATTATTATTTTGGATCAATTTTATATAGACGAGAGATTAAGGCTTTGTTTGGGACGGCGTTCTTACTGCTTTTTAAGTAGCTTTTTAGCATAAAAAAATGTAATTTTTGTACTAGAAAGTAGTTTTAAGAAGCAGTAAGAAAGCTGTCCCAAACCAAGCCTAAGGCTTCGTTTGACATGGCTTTCTTAATGCTTTCAAAAGCAGCATTTTAGTACAAAAAACTTTTGTATTAGGAAGTTGTTTTAGAAAATAGTAAAAAAGCCGTCCCAAACGAAACCTAAATTGGAGCAAAATGATACAGCAGGACTAAATTGGCTACACACAAATAATATGAGGACTATTTTAAAATTTATCTTATTTTGCAAAGAAATAGAATTTAAATCTATTAAAAATGACAAAAAAGAGTAAAATTTTTTAAATAGAGAAAATTGCTTTATAATGAATATAATATAAATTTATTTAGATTGGTTATTTAAAATATATATTTTTGAAAATTTTGATATAAATTTCATCAAAATGGACTTGTAATATTATTATATTTGCTTTGAAATTGATTCAATACTTTTTTTTTTTCATTTTAGGCCGCTGTTTTTTTAATTTTGCAGCATGAATAATGATTTTTTTTCTTTTCTGATTTTCTTAGGGTTTCAAGAACGTGAAGAATATGGGAGGTGGCTATATTGCTTGGTTAGAGAATGGGCTCGAAGTGAAGAAGAAAGTAGATGATCTACGGTGATGATTTAATGGTTTAAAATTATATCATTAAAAAAAACAATTAAAATTTTATGGAGAATAAATTTAAAAATTATTAAATTTATTTTGATATGAGTGTAATAAATTTTTAATTTATAAATTATATATTACTCCCATTTTAAAATAAATTTATGATTTTTATAATTTTTTTAATTAGAATATCTAATAATAATTGTATGAGTTCATCATCATGATGTTATGTCAATAATGTATGTAATTTTTTTAATGGTTATATTTACAGAGTATCTTTACAATAAAGTGCAAATATATTTTGGAAATTATGCTTCATGTACAAATGGATATAATTGTAATTTTTTATATAAAATTAATTTTTATAATGTTTGGTTGTATTGGAATGCTTAGAAGGGTAAGCATTGAGTGGATCATTGCTGGCATGCTTAGTCAAGAATATATTTTCTTAATTATATTTAAATACATGCTCAATATAAAAATAATATGCAAATATTAATTTTGCTAATTAGCAAAAATGTATTACTATAGTATCTTCGAGTGTAATTTCTAATTTTGAAATTTAACATGTATCGAATGTAAAAGTTAACAACCTATTATATGAAGAATTGAAATGATGATGAGGGGAAAAAAAATATATAATTCTTATATGAGAAATAAATATATGATGAGTGAAAGTCAAGAGTTACATGTTTCATTCGGAAGCGAAAGGTCATATTTGTATATATGTAGGTGCATCAAAATTGTCATAATGAATCATAGCGATTATGTGAGGGTAATATCGAGTTCATGAGAAAGATATTGTACCCATGTGAGTTTAGTGATTAGAGAGACAATCGCCTGATATTTGGCTTTCGTAGAAGATTGAGTTGCTATGTGGTGCTTCTTGGAGTTGTAGGAGATTGTATTGTAGCCTAGGATAATAATGTTAGTGCTTGTAGGTGCTTGATTAATAATGCTCGTATCAAAATTGACATATGAGAATTCATGAAGTGAGAGGGTTGAGTTTTTATGAAGGAATATACTATGGTTGATGGTGGTACAGTGATAGTGGATAATGTATTCAGCAGCGATCTAATGGTTAGTGATTGTTCGATGCATGAACTAAGAGTTTGTTGATAGAAAATGCTATATCAAATTAGGTGATAAAGAGAATGAGAGACATTGAAATATGTTAATAGCAAAGAGATATTCTAAGGGACTAGTGAAAGAGATGTCATCAAGAATTGTAGGCATATGAGTTAAAGATATAGGAGTAGTGACGTCTTTATAGATTACTATATTTGTGAGTGTTAAGAGATCATGAATGTACTTTTGTTATGATAAGAGGATACCATGGTTTGAGGGGATGACTTCGATACCAAGTAAGCAAGAGAGTTTACACAAGTCTTTAATAGAGAATGATGAGGCCCCTTTGGTGAGAAATTATTGAAGAAGTTTCACATTACTCCCAAAGAGCATGAGGGCATTAATATAGGCAATGAGGTACATATGAGATAATAATGGGAGCAAATGAAATGTGACACTACAGGAAAAATGCCGATTACCGGCTGTTTATTGACCTCCGGTTTTAACGGCGGTTTAGCCGTCGGCTTTTACCGTCGGCCTAACCGGTGGGTTTGTTCTGTAAAGCCGCCGGTACTAGCGACAGTCTAAAAACCGCCTTCAAATCGCCGGACGTCAATAAAAACTAGCGGTTTAACGGCGGCTAAGCCGCCGCTGATAAGTTATAATGGTACCGGCGGTCCGGACCGTCGGAATACCGCCGGTAAATGCCCTAAAATGAACAGACCTGCAACTCGCATTTCATTTCTATTCTCTCCTCTCTCTCGTTTCGGTCGCTCTCCCGTCGCCTCCGCCCGCATCGCTGGATCGTGCTCCGTTTGTCGCCGCCGATGAAGTATCTCTGACCGCCGACCCCACACCGGCCGCCTCTCGCTCGGTCAACCTTTGCTGTCACTTGCCGCCGTCGATCTCACTTCGAATCTCACGCCGCCGGCTGCCCTAGGTTTCGTTTGAGTTGAACAAAACTCAGTAATTTAAGGTATTCTTTAACGTTTTTCTTTGATTATTTGTTCTCACTAAACATTTGCAAGAGTTTTTAGTATTTCGGATGATTTAGATAGTAATTTTGACATATGCAAGAGGTAATGTTGTAATCATTTGGGTAGATCTAAATTTTTTATTTATTAAGTGTTAATTTAGTAATGATAGATCTAATTTGTTGATTGTGAGAGGGGTAGAGAGAGCGAGAGAAAAGAGAGGGAGAGTGAGAGAGAGAGAGAGAAAAGAGAGGGAGAGGGAGAGAGAAAAGAGAGGGAGACTGAGAAGAGAGTGAGAGGGAGAGAGAGAGAGAGAGAGAGAGAGAGCGAGAGTGAAACGAGAATATATGTGAAAAGTTTGGAGTAGCTCCTGTGGTACATAAGATTAGATAGAGTTGCCTTATTTGATTTGGTCGCATAATTGTTAGATTTGATACATGTTAAGAAAGTTGTAGGCATCAAAATGAACTTTTATTCTTTAGATGCATGTAAACGAGTTTAATTTCATGTAGTTGATAGTTGATGTAGATGATTAGTTTGTGTTGATTTGATACATGCCATGTGGTGGGATAAAGAATTGATATTGTTGTTGTTGTTGATAGTTGATGTAGATGGTTAGTTTGGTCCGCTTGTAGCCCTATGTGATCACACATAAGATAGATGCGTTAATAAGATAGTTTGGTCCACTTGTAGCCCTATGGGATCACACATAATATAGTTTGGTTCGCTTGTAGCCCTATTGGATCACACAAGCTATTATATAGCAACTTTCTTGGGTTAATGTCTTTTGCTCTGGAGATCAATTTCATTGAAAATTAAACTATGAGTAAATCCACTCATCCACCTAAATTATAACACATTTGCACATGCATGTATTCTAATAAATATTTTGATAACTATGTAGGGTGACGTTTGCTTCAACGTACAAATGACTATCCAAGAAGAGAGATATTGGATGTATAACAGATTGTTACCGGGTCAAAAAGGATTGACATGTATAACAGATTGTTACCGGATCGAAAAGGATTGATAGTTGAATTTATAGAGGGAGTTTAAACTTTTATTCAAGTTGCATCTCAACTGCCTTCCTTTCAATATGATAAAATGTTTAGATGTCCATGTTCGAAGCATAAAAATCTAGCATTTTGAAGCCCGATGATGTGAAGCTTGATTTATATCGTAGGGAATTTCTTCTAAACTACTGAATTTGGACATCACATGGCGAATACGAGCCACACAGAGATGCTCATGCCATCTCAGGGACATGTCCACGAACATTAGAAAGTCTGGGCAGCGTCCTAATTGGATTGGAGAGGGCGTTTGGGCTGATTTGAGTAGTGCTTGGGCGACCCCTGAGTTTATAAAAATGAGAGAGTATAATAAACAGAATAGAGCCTCTAACTGTGTTTGTTTAGGAAGCTCTCTTCATACTGGTGGATCTATACCTCATACGGAACATAGGCGGCGACTGGTAAGTGTTTTGAATTAGTTTATTACATATATTTATATTATTATAACTAAGCATCAAATTTTCAGAAAGAGCACATTAGTTGGGAGCCAACACCATTGGAGTTGCATACAAGAACTCATCAACATCAAGCTGATCATTAGTGGGTTGATGAGAAGTCTAAGAAGGCTCATGTGAGTAAATTTTTTTGGAGTTTTAGAATAAAAATTTATTTTAATAAAACTAATTGTAACTTGCAAGATGATTTTGTACGAGCTAGAGAAAGTCGGCAGTCAATTGGCGAGGGATCATCTTCTGGATCGGCCCACATTTCTAAGTATCAAACATGGTCATAAGTTATTGGTGGAAGACAAACGGGGAGGGTATATGGCATGGGTTCACAGGCTTATGTTATTGAGGGCAGTTCATACACCTCTGCATTTCATGATCCAAGTGGAGCTGAAGAATCTGTAAGCAAGAGGGTTGCAGCGCTGACTAGGGAGATTGAAGAGATGAGAAGGGTTCAATCTAGAGAGATTGAAGAAATGAGAAAAGTTCAAAATGAAATACTAGCAGAGCTGCAATCATATAGAGTTGAAAATCAAAGGAAGAATGAGCAAGAGGAGCAGCTATCTCCAGACAGTGAGGATACAGCTGAGGATTAAATCTTTTTTATGTTTGATGGTTGTATTTAGAACTTGTGATTGTAACCTTATTGAATTTAAAACTTGGTGAACTTATTTTATGTTTGATGAACTTATTTAGAACTTCTTAATGTTTGATTGTAAAATTGTTTGTTTAATTTGTGGTTATGTATATAATTGTGATGAATATAGCGGCGTGTTGCCCAAAATATCTTATTATCTATTGCGATTTCTGCAGGTTTAGAATTTAGGGTGAACATCCCTCAAATAGAGGGAATGCTGTCAATTTTTTTTTCAGATGCTACAGGTTTTCGGCGGCTAACCGGCGGTTTGGCCGCCGGTAACTACGATACCGGACGGCTTAAGCTATGCTGCCGGTAATTCCCTTAAACCGCCGGTACTATACCGACGGTTACCGATGGCTTCCGGCGGTTATTCGTTGAAACCCGGCGGTGTATGCCGCCGGTAATACCGTCGGCCTTGACCGCCGGCGCCGTCGGTAAAATAACCAGCGGTGTACCGACGCTAGCCGGCGGTTAAGCGAACACACGACGGCCTCTTTAACCGCCGGCAAACCGTCGGTAAAGTGACCGTTGGTTAGCTGTCGGTAATATAACCGGCGGCTTAACGGCCGAAGAACCACCGGTTACAAATCCGGTATTCACCGGCAGCATACGCCGCCGGAAAATTGCCGCTGTTTGCTTATCATGGTTCTCCTATTATAGCTTACTGGAGTAGCACCTCACGTTCTCTGACTTGGGCAGTCTGGCGTAACAGCCATATGCGGCTGGGGCAGTATTTGCCCCCTTATTCTCCATATATGCTGTAATGAAGCTTACAGTGACATCAATGTGAAAGCATTCGCTTGAAGCCATTAATGCTTCCTTTATTTCTGCATCTCTTCTAATTCCTTTTGCAGGTGTCCTCTCAATATTTACAGAGTATCTTTACAATAAAGTGCAAATATATTTTGGAAATTATGCTTCATGTACAAATGGATATAATTGTAATTTTTTATATAAAATTAATTTTTATAATGTTTGGTTGTAATGGAATGCTTAGTAGAGTAAGCATTGAGTGGATCATTGCTGGCATGCTTAGTCAAGAATATATTTTCTTAATTATATTTAAATACATGCTCAATATAAAAACAATATGCAAATATTAATTTTGCTAATTAGCAAAAATGTATTACTATAGTATCTTTGGGTGTAATTTCTAATTTTGAAATTTAACATGTATCGAATGTAAAAGTTACCAATTTATTATATGAAGAATTGAAATGATGACGAGGGAAAAAAGTTATATAATCTTTATATGAGAAATACATATATGATGAGTGAAAGTCAAGAGTTACGTGTTTCATTCGAGAGCGAAAGATCATATTTGTATATATGTAGGTGCATCAAAATTGTCACAATAAATCATAGTGATTGTGTAAGGGTAATATAAAGTTCATGAAAAAGATATTGTAACCACGTGAGTTCAGTGATTAGAGAGGCAATCGTCTGACATTTGACTTCCGTAGAAGATTGAGTTGCTATGTGGCTCTTCTTGGGGTTGTAGGAGATTGTATTGTGGCCTAGGATAATAATGTTAGTGCTTGTAGGTGCTTGATTAATAATGCTCGTATCAAAATTGACATATGAGAAATCATGAAGTGAGAGGGTTGAGTTTTGATGAAGGAATATACTATGGTTGATGGTGGTGCAGTGATAGTGGATAATGTATTTAGCAGCGATCTAATGGTTAGTGGTTGTTCGATGCATGAACTAAGAGTTTGTTGATATAAAATGCTATATCAAGTTAGGTGAGAGAGAGACATTGAAGTATGTTAATAGCAAAGAGATATTCTAAGAGACTAGTGAAAGAGACGCCATCAAGAATTATAGGCATATGAGTTAAAGACATAGTAGTAGTGATGTCTTTAGAGATTACTATATTTGTAAGCGTTAGGAGATCATGAATGTACTTGTGTTATGATAAGAGGATACCATGGTTTGAGGGGATGACTTCGATACCAAGTAAGCAAGAGAGTTTACTCAAGTCTTTAATAGAGAATGATGAGGCCCCTTTGGTGGGAAATTATTGAAGAAGTTTCACATTACTCCCAAAGAGCATGAGGGAATTAATATAGGCAATGAGGTACATATGAGATAATAATGGGAGCAAATGAAATGTGAGGTATTATCTTTGGAGTTTGTAAACCCAATAGTGAGGAGGAATTGGTGGAGTTGGTTACAACAAGTGCATATTTAAGGCCCTAAATAACTTTTCTTAGGTGACGCATAGGTGTGCTTATTCAGGTTACAGAAACTCAATGGTTGTTATATGTATACATATTTTGGTAGATTGTTCTGGTGAAAGGTATTATTGATGTCTAATCTATTTGGATAAATCAAGCCTGAGGATGAGATGGATAGTAGCTAGTTTCACAATCGACCCAAAAGGTTTGGTATAATCAATGCTTGATCATTAATGAAAGCCTTTGGCCACAAGCCAAGCTTTGTAATGTATATATACGTCAGTATTGTTTTTTGGTGAGAAACACTCATTTGTAACCAACAATATTTTGAAATGATTAAGTGAGGGAGAATAAGATTTCATGTATCATTTTAAATGAGTATGTTGAATTCATTAAACATGGCGGCCCATCATTTGGGCTATTTTAAGGCTTGGGAGACTATATTTGTTTCGTGGGTGGAGGAAAATAAAGATGAGGAGGTAAGGTTGAGTTTGGTGAGAGATTTATGAATGTGATTTTAGGCATGAGTTTTTATGGGGTGAGAATTATGAGTGGAGTGGTCTAAAGATTTAGATGACGTATATGTGGTGTTAGGTGGTGTGGTTATATGGGGAGAAGAAGTGTAGGTCATGGATTAGATTATCCTACAAAGGTGTTAATAAGGAGAGGCAATCTAGGAGGTGCTGACTAAGGATAGTATTTTTGAGAGGTATGATTTGGTGGCTGGGGTGGGTTACTCGTTGAGGAGTTTAGGGTTTGGAAAGTAATGAGCTAGTTGACATAAATAAGTCTAAGTGTCGAGAATTTGAATTGGATTATTTGAGAAAGGTGGGTTGCTCTAATATATTGGAGGGAGTAATGGCTTGTGCTAAAGAGGTGAATTTAATAAGGAAGAGATAATATTTTCAAATTGGGATGATGAGCAAGTAAGATGATTGCCATAACTAGGAAATAATAATTATGAAGAGATTGCCATAACAGCATGGAAGATTCCATTCATGTTTAGATGTGAGATTCAACCAAGATAACCATCTAATTGATGTTATATGAATGTTCTTAGCTTCATTGTTGAGCAAACTAGAAAATAAAGAAGCGCTACAATAAACAAAAAGGCTTTTGCAACACTTATTTTTTTATGAGCATCGTTGAGTTAATGTGCTAGTAAAATGAGGTAATAATGATTGATTGAATTATATATGAAATGAAATAGTTTATCAATTATTGTCAATAGTTTAAAGCTTTAATTTAATTTTGAAATGAATAAAAGTTGGATAATCAAATCAATCATTATTTTTTAGAATTCACTAGTTAGAGCAAGAATATGTCAAAAAAATATATAATGCCTATATAAATCATGCATCAATCGATATTTTCATTCAATGAAAGATGTCAATGATCATATTATCTCTAATTGGTTCTTTACGAGATAAATTAATTTTAATCAACATGAGGAGGATCATCATGTTGTCATTGGAGATACAAGAAATGAAATTGCTGGTAGTGCTTTTGATTTTGAATTGAGCAACCCTATATAAATGATATTGAATGATTGTTGAGAGAAACATTTGCTCCAATCAATGACATGATTAACTTCACACAACGATAGCAAAATCTCAAAGTTATTAGAAGATGTGTGGGTATCATTATATTTGATATGTTAGATATTTTTGAAGCTATCATTCATATTGCACTTATTTCATTTGAAATATCTAAATTTTTAAACTCTAAGGTTTTTCAATATGTTGCTAGCTGATCAAAGCATTTCTGAGGGGATTTCATTGCCTAGAACTACATATGAGATTAAAAACTCATGAAGGCTTTTGATCATGGTTGTACGAATATACATGCATGCTCTAATAATTGCACATAAAATTTGGTTGATAAGTCTGACCAAAATGTATGAGAAATCTATGGAGCATCAGGATGGGCTCATAATCAAAAGAGTAATTCTGCACAAGGAAAGAAAGCTCAAATAAAGGCCACTAGATTTCTTCGATATTTTTCCTTGACTCCTATATTATAGAGGTTATTTAAACCAAAAAATATGCAAAAGAGATGATCTAGCATGCTACGCAATGGAATATATATGGTATGTTATGACACCCAACTAATGAAGAAGCATGAATATTATTTGATTTTCGATATTCTAATATTTTTGTAGATCCATGTAATGTTTGTTTTAGCTAAGCCACTAAAGGCTTTATACTTTCAAGATTATGAATACATATAGGATATGGCCAGTGCTTTTGGCTCTATATAACTTTCCCTCATGGAGTGGAATGAAGCAATCATTATTTGTTATGTTAATAATTATACCATGTGAGAAAAGTCTTGGAAATACCATTAACATATATCTCAAACCGCTGATTCATGAACTACAACAACTATGGCAAGATGTGCAATGTTATAATGCTAGAAGTGGACAAAATTTCATGTTGTGTGTAACATTAGTGTGGGTTATTAAGGACTTTCCTACATACAATATGTTGTCTGGTTGGATCATTGAAGGAAGATTTGTTTGCCCATGCTATGCACAAAATACATAGTCTCTATGGTTGTCGAAGAGTAAAAGTTTTGCTTTTATGGCCCATCAATATTAGCTTACATCAAGTCATTTATTTCGTAAATAGAAGCAATTCTTTGATAATACTGTAGAATGTAGATTTATGCATCCAAGTATTTCTGATAGTGAAATTTTATCTAAATTATAGAATATTTTGTTTACTCTTAAGAAAATTAATAAAGATAGATTAAAATCATTGAAAAATCATTGAAAAAAAGATTGCAAAGTTACAACATCTTTACAAAAAAGTATTACAACTAAGTGGAAGAAAAAATTATTAATTTTTAGCTACCTTATTAGCAATATAAGACATTATTTCATAATTTTGATGTTAGGCATATAGAAAAAAAAATGTTTGTGATAATTTCATTGCTACTTTACTATATAGCAATAAATATAAAGATAATTTACAAGCTCGATAAGATTTATTTTAAATTGGAGTGAAGTCCAAACTACATCCTCATTTTCTTGAGGGTGGTAGTTACCTATTACCAATAAATCCTTTTACAATGTTGAAGCAAAAGTTGATGTTTTGTAAAGTTCTTAAAAGCAAGAAGCCATATAAAGGGTACTCAACAAATATTTATAGATGTGTTGACCTTAAAGAGTTCAAAATAATGGCCCAATAAGTCATGATTATCATGTGCTAGTTTAGGACATTATGCCTATTGCACTAATGTTTACACTATCAAACGAAGTAATGAGCATCATTGTTGGTACTTCACGGTTTATGAAATCAATTTGTGCAACAAAGGTGATAAATCCAAATGAGGTGGAAAAGTTGCAAAAAGAAAAAGCATTAACTTTAAGTAAGATGTGTTAAGATTAGACTCAACAAGATGAAGAGATATTTCTTTCTTTTTTAACTATCATGACCTGCTTGCTCATTCTCTTGGTTGAAAAAGTGAAACTCAAAGGGCCTATCTATTATTTTATTATTATTTAAATATTTTATAACTCAAAACAAAATATTCATAAAGGTTTGTATCATTTATAGGTATTTTTATTGTTAAAGGATTGTTTTGGTAATAAATCACACTAGAAGGTTCAACTACTGAGAGATACATTACTAATAAGGATATTTCATTTTGTTCAAAATATCTAGATAGTTGAAATGTAACTGACCAAACTATTTAATATCGAGATATTGTCCACTTTGGCCTAAGGGCCTTATGATTATGTCATGTTGGGGTAACTTCCCATGAGATCATCTATCCCAAGATTTCTCTGGGATGAGCATGTTTGACTACAGAGTTTGTTAATGAAATTCTAACCATTACACCAAAAGGCACTTGATGTTTAAAAATTTATTTTTTTGTACTTAAGGGGTTTCACAATCTCTCTTTCCCCCCACTTAAGTAACTAATATCCTCATGAGCATCTTTACCCCATAATCACCCACCAAGCAAATAAGATTCTAGAGGTGCCTCTAAAAATTCTACTTATAACTCCTGCAACGTAGTACTTTGTCCCATATATGATTCAAGAGGTGGCTCCCATGGAATAACACTTTATATTGTATGTCACTTAGTTCATATCTTCTAGCTGGTATCAAATTAAGTAATAAACCATTCAAAAGATTGGAACTAAGTGTCATACAAGATAAAGTGATGTGTCATATGAGTCACCTCTTGAACCTTGTATGGGATAAAGTGCTACATCGCGGGAGTCACCACTTGAATATGTATGAGTCGCCTTTAGAATCCTATATGTTGGTTACTTATGTGGGATGAGTGTAATTAGGGCTGTCAAAATCGGGTCATAGGTCGAGTTCGAGTCCAACCCGAAATTGACCTGACACTAGTTCACCCAACCCAAACCCGACTCATTTTTGCATATAGGTCAAGTTTTTCAACCCGGACTCGATCCGCGTAGGTTACAAGGTTGACATGACTCCACCCACAGGGTGACGAATCAGCGGCTCAGCGACGACGATGGGCAAACACAATTGTCGACAGATGTGGTCAGTGCTGATGCGACGACGGGCAGATGGGTCAGCGCGGATGCAACTTCGGGCAGATGCGACCATCACATTTTTCCTGGGCTGAGTTTGGGTTTTGGGTCAACGCGAATCCGACCTATTTTTCCAAACGGGTCAAATTCGAGAACCCGAACCCAACCTGCTTGTGAAACGGGTTGACCCTAACATGAAATTTTTTGGTCGAGTTCGAGTCAAGTTTTCATGTCAAGTCAAATATTGACACCCCTAAGTGTAATAGATTACAAATTTTATTCACCAATGATTTTTCCTTTTGCATATTATATTATTTTTTATACAAGTTTTATAAATTAAGTATTTTCATAGCCACTTTCACAATACATTTGCAAGAAGAAAAAAAAAAAAACAATACATTTGCAAGAAATGAATAGTAAGTAAAAAAAAAAAAACACGTCAAATAACTATTAATTCTTAGTTAAATCTTGATTTCTCAAGGCAAACATCAATTATTCTAATTTGATGATATTTTTATATTGCAAATAAATTTGATATTAAATATTTTATAGATCAAGAAAGTCACTTAAAATTCAATTAAAACATTTCTGCAATTTTGATCTATTACAAATAGAAAAAAGTTTGTATTTCTAATAATTCAAATATCCTCCTATTGGTCGATTGGTTCAGTTGGTTTTAATTTTATTTTCTTCAATTGCAACAATTAAAAATGCAATTTAAATAACGAATATTATCAATAAAATATTGATAAATATGATGGAAGATGATTTTTATACAAGTTCGCTAATAATATTTATTGAGAATATTATTTTGATGTTATAGAGAAGAATTAATTAGACATATGTTAGGATCCACACATGTAATAAATAAATTAAACAAAATTAATTTGTAAGTTATTTTATTTTTTATTTAATTTTCTATCTATTTATATTAATTTGCTATCCCATTATGAACCTATGAATCTATATTACTGTAAAATAAATCTATACATAGTTGATTTACATAAAATGATATCTGATTGTAACTTCTAGAAGATCTTCCTTTGGAATTAGGTAGATGATGTGTTGTATTATATATAATCAAGAGTCTTCACTGCAAATAAGACAGATTGCTCATTAGTTTAGTTATGTAAGTATTACATAAATTCTTATTAAATTATCAAGTAGTTTACCTTATGGAAACCTGAGGAATCTCATTTATGTTGACTCTCCTCCACTTTCAAGGAGATTTAGAAGAGAGAATTTCTACCTATAGTTAAAAAACCCTAACAAGTTTAAAATTAGATAAGTATTTATAAAATACTTTATCATTGCATGCAAGGTCTATGATATGATGTAAGAGGAGTCACAGTCATATAACATTATATTTTTTGTAAGTAATGAGATCTTACATATTATCTGAAAAAAAAATCTATTACATTTTATTGGATAATATATGAAATTTACACTAGCCCAAGGCCTTAGGAACTCCTTATATGATTGAAATTATAGGCTTACCACTTATTAAAGCACTTCAAATTTCTCAGACTTAGTTCATTTTTAGTTTATTAAAAGTTACTTTCCCTAAAAAGGGAATATATGATTCATAATACATGTAATTGGTCAAATATGCATGATTTTTTTAATATTTATAGAAATATGTTTGAAAGATTATTATAAATCAAAGCGTCCCTCTTGTATTCATAGACTAATTGAAGTCCATCATGACCTAATTAAGTTCAAACCATTGTTCAATTGTCGCTCAAACTTGGTTCAAATGTTTTTCAAAAAAGTGCCAAACATGATCAAAGAAGGGTCTTTGAGCAAGGTTTTAATATGGTTCCATCTTAGTTTGAGAAATATTCGAGCAAAGTTTAAGCAAGATTTGTAAGATTTGAGCATAATTCTGTTATTTTTTTCAAACAAGGTTTAAGCATGATTCATACAGGTCATAACACAATAGAATTGAATAGTAATACAACTAATTATAATTACAATAGTAATCACATAGCATACATGAACTTTGATAAAGCAAAGTATAATGGCAATGACAATCACAAATAAAAAATGAATGTTAATACATTAGAGTGCAATCAAAACAACAATCACACAAAGATAATTAAACTTTGTCACAACATGTAATGTACATCATTTATAGAATGAATGAATACATAAAATGAATTAAATGCACATCACTTACAAAACTAAATGGATATATAAAAAATCAATTAAATGAACATCTCTTCTTGTTATCCCTTTGTGGACCTATGAATCTATATTATTGTAAAATAAATCTATACATAGCCTATTTACATAAAATGATATCTTATTAAGTGCAACTTCCAGAAGATCTTCCTTTGGAATTAGGTAGATGATGTATTGTATTATATATAATTGAGAGTCTTTACTGCAAATAATTAAGACATAGAGTGCTCATTAGTTTAGTTAAGTAAGTAGTACATAAATTATTATTAAATTTTTAAGTAGCTTACCTTATGGAAGCTTGAGGAATCATTGACCACATAATCAATATAAGATAAAAATGCCTACTTTGTAAGTCTTTGGGTAGGCCCATATCCACCCTCTTATCAGATAACATAAAGTATTTATGTGCTATAAAAATTATTAAAATAACAATGAGCAATATAATATAATTGCATGGTACACAGTCTATTGAATTAATATACTAATTGAATATGTAACTTATTATCTAGCCATATTGTGAGTATATTTAACTATATAAATCACACAACGCTTCCATTGCCCTCTCTCTCTCTCTCTCTCTCTCTCTCTCTCTCTCTCTCATGTTACCATATAATCTTACTAACCAAGTCTTGAATAAATTCAACTACTCTTTATCAATCAAATGGATGGGATCAGTGGCCCATGTATCAATTTACCTGCGCCTATTGCTTGATAGATATATGAAATCTTCAATTGAATGATTCTTATTATTTATTTTTTTCTTTTATAATCTATTAACTTTACATCATCTCTATGTGTAATGGACATATATTAACTAACATCTACCACCTCCTACACACCATTTTTTATATGTAATGTAAAGATATTGGCTAATTATTACTTACATTTACACCACTTTAAAGGAATAATATAATCAACAATGATAACCTCTCTGCTATCTTTATTTTGTTTCACCACATCATCTTCAACGTCAACATAAGTGGGTTAGTCATTAGCAAGGACATTCCCCTTATACTCTCTTGTCGTGGGACACAATCTTTACCATTATTTCCCTTCACCTTTCTCTATAAAACTAAGTATTATATTTGTCTTCTAATCTCAATTAATTATTCTCTAAAATGAGTTGGTTGTTCTTTATCCCCTAACAACATAGAAAGCTATTTCAACTAATTAGAGAAGGACGTGAATTGACTAATAGTTGGTTATTTTTCAATTCCCTCTCTTACTTTTTTCTCAGTGTGACCACTACCCTTGCCTAGAAAATATATGGCAGTCACACTCTTGTTCATAGCCCTAATTAGAATATTTTAAGAGAAAGTATGTAAAATGGACTAATAAAAGTTCTCTTTATCAATTATATGCACTAGTGCATGATTAACAATAACCTACAAAAACAATAAAAATGGCAATGATTATTGATTTATAATAATCATTAACATAAACTAACACTTAAAATGCAAACTTTAAACAAGATTTACTTCTTTAATAATGATAAAATAGATTTGCTTGTAAATACCTTGTTTCTCTTCCAACCCAACATCCTAGGTGCACTTTACATAAGCCGCTTTGTTTATTTTCTTGCCAACTATGAGTTGATTTCATATCCTAGTACTATAATGATATAGCATATCTAATAATAGTGTATTGGGTGGGGGCCTTTTTTTTTTAGCTAGTTTCCTCATAGCTTTTTTAAAGTCCTTCCCATAATAGCCTAACCCATGGATACCCAAAAAAATGTTGCCTCATTCTCAATCAAGGCAAGCATCATCTTAGTTAAAATAACATTGTATTTATTATGGTTAAGTAGAACACCATCTACATCATCCCTCTTAGAGTGCATCATAAGTATTTTTTTTTTTTAGTTATGTATTCTTAAATTTATTATCTATGTTTAAGAAGTTATCAATCATCCTACTAATTGTGCCTTTTTCTTTTAATTCCTCCTTAGATGAAAATTCTCCAACCCCTAATCCAGTGACTAGAGAAAATTCAACAATTTCAAATTTAGTATTCTTACAATGTCAAACATGAAGTGTCACAACCCAACCTAATATGACCCACATATTGTACATGACCTATCATGTTAGTTTGCAATAGGAGAACACCAAGATCTAAGTTTTGAAAACTTTTTAGAATTTTCATCTAAATATTTATCTTTAAACTTTAAAGTAAATAATAATCACCGAGCTACTAACAATATCCAATGCAATGAAAATAAAGTCATTCATAATGTTTTTTTTTTAATTTTATCATTAAAATGAATATACAATTATAATAGATGGCTACAAACTAGGCTGCAGAATAGAACAATAAAATTAACTAGTCATGACTATACAAAAAATAAAAGAAAGAAATATATCTATAAACTTAGATTAGATCTTAACACTACTACTCAACTAACCATTCCCTTTCTTAGACCCTAAAAAAAGAAGGCTAAATAACTGTGAGCCAACACAACTCAACATGCCATGTTTACCAATCTAAATTTTCAAATGAATTCATTATTAAGTATTTAAATGAGTGCTAAAAGTAATATAATAAATCTCCATGCTGAGCATAATAGTAAAAAAAATTTTAATAAGATTGGAAAAATAAATATTCAAGCATTTTATATCAAACAAAATTCAGAGAATTCTCACCAGTATACCTCTCAATCAGAGATTAGATCTTAACACTACTACTCAACTAACCATTCCCTTTCTTAGACCCTAAAAAAAGAAGGCTAAATAACTGTGAGTCAACACAACTCAACATGCCATGTTTACCAATCTAAATTTTCAAATGAATTCATTATTAAGTATTTAAATGAGTGCTAAAAGTAATATAATAAATCTCCATGCTGAGCATAATAGTAAAAAAATATTAATAAAATTGGAAAAATAAATATTCAAGCATTTTATATCAAACAAAATTCAGATAATTCTCACCAGTATGCCTCTCAATAGATAGAATTCAATGAAATCTTTTAATAAAATATGCATATACCACTAGAACATACCCATAAGCACCATAATGTGCATTTAATATCACCAACCTCAATCCAATCAATTTTTAGAACTGGGCTATTAGCTAAAAAATAACCTGAAGTAGCCCAAATCTGATTTTCTCCCACTAGAATTCTCTCCCTCTCTCTCTCTCTCTCTCTCTCTCTAGCCCTCAGCCCTTAGGAGAAAATGAATTTGATTTTTTAGTGAAATAATTTTTTTTATTTAAAATTTGGCCTAGCATTGTGGCCTCATCACGACGCTCCCTCAAAGAGCCCATAGTGCCACATATAGCCTAACTATGCTGAATTATTATCCAAAGTTTTTGAAAGCATTGTTGCCGAAGTGCTACCAATCTTAACGATGCAGTGTCCTTGAGGAAAAATTTCAAACTTTTCAAATATGCAAACAGATCCTCGAGGTCCATTTTAGAACTCATTCAAATTCTCACATGAACACAACATTCTTAGCAACATGCAAAAGGGTTTAAATGCAGAAATTTAACAGATTACTTTGAATCTGATCAGGTCAAAATGGTTTGAATGGTACTCTAACTTTCTAGGTTTTACATGAGGTATCCCTCTTTTTTTTTCATCATTAATCATGTTCAACATAAGTTAATGAACTATGGTCCTATAATGTTTATAATTTGGGACTTAGTGTGTGAGTAAAATTTAAAATTCCTATTATAAATTAATTAGTAGATATGCTTTCCACGATTACTCTATAATCATCTTTCTATTATAACCGTAGATATGCTTTCCATGATTACTCTATAATCTTCTCTCTATTATAACCTACAATAACAAGTGATGAATGCATTGAAACTTAAATAGCTATCAATATGATAGCGCTAATATTGAATAGATGATGGTTACAAATTTGAGTGCATCACTGTGAGGTTTTATTATTGACTGATCACATTTTGCCTTCGTCTTCGTCCTAAGCTGTTCACCTCTGTGTTTTCGACTCGCCTAGGCTCGAGCGCCTCGCCTTGTCACCATGGTTCTTGAGGTCTGAACTTGAATACTCCACGATTAAGAAATAATTTTCAGTCTATCAAGCTTTTCTCTTTGAATAGCGGTAGTTTTGGAGTCTCGCCATGATTTCAGCCATAGATTTATAGCTAGGGTTTTGTTTTAACCTTATCCTGTTCTCGTAGGCTACCATGATCTGTATCGACAATTCGGAGTGGATGAGGAATGGCGACTACGCTCCAACTCGATTCCAGGCTCAAGCCGACGCTATAAATCTCGTCTGCGGGTGTAAAACTCAGGTAATTGACAAGTTAAGAATTTCAGGTTCTTAGGGTTTCGTTCGCTTCTTCTTTGCTTCTTTTATTTTAATTAATTTCGTGGATTGGCCTTTGTTGTATTTTTATTTAGGATCTTCTAGTTTTTGGTATTCACCCCTGCTTCATGTTAAATTACTCGAGATTTGGTTATTGTTTCAGTCGAATCCGGAAAATACTGTTGGCTTGCTGACTATGGGTGCTAAAGGGGTACGCGTTTTAGTCACTCCAACTAGTGATCTTGGGAAGATCTTGGCCTGTATGCATGGTAAGCTCTTTTATTGGACGGCCTATTCTCTTTCATTCTTAGTTGACATTATCTCTATCTTTATTTCTTATGGGCTGCTTTGTCTATAACATGGGCTGTATAGGTTGCAGTGTTATCCGGAATAATCAATAATTAATTATGTATTTATTTATTTATTTTTCTCATTTCTTTAAGTTCAAGAAGGCTGCTGTGGCTAATTTGACTGACATCTAGGTTCCACAATCCTGGTATGTGGGTGAAACAAATAAGAGCAGCCGTTTTCTTGATAAGATGACATCAATATGTCAACAAGGTTAACAAACCTGATTTTGGTGGTGCATTTTGAAAGGCATGATGGATTCACATGGTTGTTGGCATGCTATTGTGGAAAAAATCTAAAGCATCCTCTTATTAATAAAATAATTGAGTTTATGAAGAGTATTAGGTTGAATGATTAGTGTGTTTACTTCATTTGTTCTTTTATAAATCATTGCGGAGATGACAGTATAAATTGGATTATCTAGCGAGGTTCCTTTTTATGGCATTTTGGGGCTCAAGTTTCAATGCAAACTTTACTTCTCTCACACCTAAAGCTTCCCTTGTGTTCCTCCCTGAAGTTCCACCATAGTCCTTTCAGCACTACTTACTGATACGCAAATCACTAATTCATCTCTTAACTCTAGAATGGTGGACACTTAAAAGCTATCATGTGTATTTGACCTAGTGTTCTATTTTATGATTTTAGGTTTGGAGATTGGAGGTGAGTTAAATCTGGTGTCAGGAATCCAGGTTGCTCAATTGGCTCTCAAACATCGCCAAAACAAAAATCAACAACAGAGGATCATAGTTTTTGTTGGAAGGTAATAAATAAGCAATTTGTTCATTACAAGTTTGTTCAAAATTTAGAAAATTTCTTGTTTTCTTTTGTGCATTGTAGTCCAATTAAGCATGAGAAGAAGTTGCTGGAGGCTATTGGCAAAACATTGAAGAAAAATAGTGTTGCCCTTGATGTTGTTGATTTTGGGGAATCTGATGATGGAAAATCTGAGAAGTTGGGGGCACTTGTTGCAGCAGTTAATAAAAATGGCAATAGTCACATAGTTAATATTCCTCCCGGTCCAGCTGCTCTCTCAGATGCACTATTAAGGTATATTGAAGTATCCATGGTTTTTGTAACATTTATTTACGACATATCAGAACCATATTCTAAATATTGATCATCTGTAGCACACCAATCTTTACGGGTGATGGTGATGGAGGAAGTGGTTTTGCGGCGGCTGCGGCGGCGGCTGCTGCTGGTGGCTTGTCTGGATTTGAGTTTGGTGTGGATCCTAATCTAGATCCTGAACTAGCTCTTGCACTAAGAGTTTCAATGGAAGAGGAGAGGGCTAGGCAAGAAGCAGCTGCTAAAAAGGCAGCTGAGGATGCTGCCAAACAAGAAAAAGCTAATGGTGAGGATTTAGAAAATGGTGTTATGATGGTCGAGCCCGTCAACACTTCTATGATGGTTGAGCCAGTCAACACTTCTACCCCTAGCAAAGATGATAGAAGACATGATTTAACGGTATGTTTGACAACCTTATCTTTTTATGCCTCAAGTTAGTTTGCATGTATCTTATTATTTATTTTGTAATAATTAAAGGGTGGATTGTTATGCTGGTATTGGTCCTCAAAACCAACTCCTTTTATGGATCTCCAACTTTATAAAGAATTCTTCAATTTGTAAAATATGGATTAGGTATGGTTAACAATTTGTTGAAGTTTTTTTTTTTTTTTAAATAGAGATCTTTGTGGAAATCTATAAAATTCTTTGATTAGAGATCAGGTGATGCAAACTACAAAAATATTGAAGGAAAGATTAATTTCAAATGCTTAAAATGGGGAAATGAACTTACTGGAGCTTAGAATGAAATTTACGTTATGTCAATGCTTAAAATGAGGAAATGAAGATAACAATAGCTTAAATTTAGGAAACATTCCATAGGATCTCTTTATGGAAGGCGGTCAGCTGTTTAGGAAGTGTGCAGTGGAATTTGGGTAATTTCCTTGATACTCTCTCCTTGAATTGATGTCCTATTTCAATGGAAGAGGAGAGAGCTAGGCAAGATGCAGCTGCGAAAAAGGCAGCTGAGGATGCTGCTAAACAAGAAAAAGCTAATGGTCAGGATTTAGGAGACAATGTAATGATGGCTGAACCAATCAACACTTCTACCCCTAGCAAAGATGATAGAAGACATGATTTGACGGCATGTTTGACACCCGTATCTTTTTATGCCTCAAGTTAGTTTGCATGTATCTTATTATTTATTTTTTAATAATTAAAGGGTGGATTGTTATGCTGTTGTTGGTGCTCAGAACCAACTCCTTATATGCATCTCCAACTTTATAAAGAATATATATATATATATTTTTAAACTTTATAAAGAATTCTTCGATTTGTGAAATATTGATTAGGTATGGTTAACAATTTGTTGAATTTTTTTTTTTTAAATTGAGAACTTTGTGGAATTCCAGAAAATTCTTTGATGAGAGATCAAGTGATGCAAACTACAAAAATATTGAAGGAAACATCAATTTCAAATGCTTAAAATGTGGAAATGAACTTACTGGAGCTTAGAATGAAATTTACGTTATCTCAATGCTTAAAATGAGGAAATGAAGATAACAATAGCTTAAATTTAGGAAACATTCCATTGGATCTCTATATGGATGGCGGTCAGCTTTTTAGGAAGTGTGGAGTGAATTTTGGGTAATTTCCTTGATTCTCTCTTCTTGAATTGATGTCCTCTCTCTGTCCCCCTCTCCCTTACTACCCCCCCACCTTGAAACTTCTTCCAAGGTTAAACTTGCAAAGTTTTCTTGAGGGCCTCCTAGATAGGAAAAGCAAATTATTGGAGAGAAATATCATTGATATAATATTTGATTCATGGATCTTGTAACAAAGTAGCAAAATATTTTAGTGGTTTCATACTTTTCCTTGAGCATCATGAAATACCTCCATGATGAAAAGGTAAAAAAGCTTTTATGAACTGATTTTCTAGTTCATGGCTCCCAAATACTTTTCCTTGTGCCATGCCATTTTGTGAAGAGAAAAAACACATCTCCTAATGAACTGAACTTGGTTCTTGGGTGCATCTTTTATTGTGTTTTATTATTATTATATTTTGAAATCAGGTATATTATACCTTTTATGAATTCTTTTGCCACCCTCCAAGCCTTCATGGGATATTTCCTCGATCATTTGGCAAATGTGGTTTGGTTGGAAACATTTTCCTTATAATTTATGCACTACTTTTATTAAGAGGTAGTTCTATCATCACACATGGTTGGCTATATTTGCCTTAAAATAAATTGTGGTGAAAGAAAGGCAATAGAAAGAAGCTTATATGTAGGTTTGTTTTCATTTAGTTTCCTTTACCCGTCTCCAATTTTTGCCTCACCAAATTGGAGTTTGGATTAAAAAAATTTGGTTAGATATCTTGTAGTTGTTTTATTAGATTATGGCTTATTCTTTTTTCTCAAAGCTCCCTCTTAGTATTACTTTTCTGCTGACGTGCAGCTGGACTACTATGTCCTCTCCCAATTCCTGATCTTCTTTCATGATGGTCGGGGTTTAGGATGTAGGGACTTGGTAAGCTTACTAAACTTGTCAACGGTGAATGGTGCACCACAGTACTAAGCTCCTCCCGGAGCCATGGCATACCACGGTGCTAAGTTCCCCCTTGAGCCATGGCGCATAGCACGGCGCGCACCATTTTAAATATAACTCACAATATAAAATAATTACACACACACACACATATATATATATAGATTTAAGCAAAATTTAAGCATCAATATTGCCAAACTGGAAAAATGACAACTTTAAATCCTACAAAAACTTATTTCAATAGATTTGAGTAGGATTTAAGCATAATTTAGCTTAAATCATGCCAAATAGGAAAAATGATAGCTTTGAATCCTACAAAAAGTTAAATTTTTTGATATTTTATTAATTTTATGTTTAATAATTAATTGTTTTATTAAGATAAATCTTAAAAAAATAAATTATTATTTATAATTTGAAATTTAGAACATGTTAACAAAATTGCGCACATTATTTGCGCTAAGCGCGTTGTCCATGCATAGCGCAAACAGCGTGCTATCATGACGCCATGCCAAGCAAATAACATCGTATGTGCAGCACGCTGTGCCGTGCCGTGCGTCATGGTGCGCTTCATTGACATATATAATGCTTACTACCATAAGCTGCCAAAGCAGCAACTATACCGATGTTTGAGAACAATAGTGCATTCCTTGGGTGTCTAGTCAATGTAAAAGCATGTTTGATTTCGTGGCTGCATTTTTATGGGTGATACATCTTCAAGATAAGAAATTAAAGGAGAGCATACAAAACATATTGATAGGGACTATATGCAGTGGATATAAGGATCTGTACTAGAAGCTTCACCTTGTTAAATTCAGGATGTATAACCTTTCCCTTGATAATTGATAGTGGAAAAAGGCTTGGTCTGATTTTTTACTAAATAACATGGATGTTTTCTTTTCTTTTCTTTTTTATTTTGAGAGCCTTGAGCAAATTTTTTTTTATATTTCTACTCATGAATTGTGCTTATATTATCTGTTAGCAACTCGGCCAAGTCTGATTAGTTTATATCTTGTTGTTGAACTTTGTATACACTATTGCAATTGACATTATCGAAGCAAGATTACTGTTCTAACTTCTTAAACCTTTTATATACTGGCATGGAATGCTCTATGATATGTTACTTTTCCTATCAGATATGTAGTATTCTTATTTATCATTTCATTTTGTCTATGACTAAAAAAAATCTCCTAGAATCATTCATCTTTATGTGAGCCTAGTCTTTCTGAGTAGAGTAATACAACTTCCTTAAGAATGGCTCCCAAATAAAGTATAGGACCAAGAATGCTGAATAGGCGAAGCAATTTGAGGTTACTCTCCACTTTAAACCGCTTTTAAAATGCTGGTAGGCTTGATAAACTTGTTTGTAAGTACCGCTTTAAGAAGTTTATGCTCTTAAGAGATGACATAGATTTTGTTTTAATGTTTTTAGTGCTAACATAATACTATTTTTAGAAGGCATCGTGATATTAGAGAATTAAATTTCTCTAATGGGTAATGTTGGCAGGATGATGAGACTGCCTTGCTACAACAGGCTCTTGCGATGTCCATGGATGATGCAAGGCCTGACAGTGAAGCTGTAGCCGATACTAATATGGTGGATGCCACTGCAGACCAGGACTTAGCTTTTGGTTAGTTTTGCATTTAATTAAATGTAAATTTTATGACATGGTTTGTGCTTTTGTTCTGCTTGGTTCTCAAAGACATCACACGGTTATGCAACTCATCCTTTACGGCTTGCATGCCATTATATATCTCACTGGAGTGGGAGAGCATTTTCTTGCAAAAGACGATCCTTGGATATCTTCACTGCTAGTCGAAGCAGAATTTATTAAACATAATGTACTCATTGGCATTGCAAGAAAGACTGTTATTACCAATCTCTAGGAAATTTTCATTTGTTCTTACAATAATTTTACTCAGCAAGACCTTATTTTGTATGTTTATTTTGATTATGGGAGCCTTTTAGAAGTTTATTATGTTTCTGAAACTCAGAATGGTTAAGAGATAACAAAAGGAAATCCAAAATTTCTTGTGTACATGGATGATTTGATTGTGCATGGAGAAGTACTATCTAATATCACCACATTTTGCTTTGTTAAACGGATTGTTTTATAGATGGATTATTTGTTTATGTAGAGGTGAAGTGTTTTCTATTTGTGTTATCTATTTGGCTAATTTGTTTTAAAAAGTATATGTATGCTTATTGATTAGTACGCAATCTCTCAATGTTATTCTGGAAGCTTACAATGAGAGGTTAAAATTGTTCCGGAAAGGTTTCAAGAAAAAAAATTTTGGATGTCCCTTTTTATCTATTAATTAATTAAAAGTACTGTGAGCCCTGTTCACACTGTATTAAACTTTCCTTCACTGTTTTATCTTCCTACTTGCTGTGGACAGCAAGTTTTCTCTGTTCTTAAGTCTTTTTTCACCTGACAGAAAGCCAACCGAGGAATTCTTCTTCCAGATTGCTTATGCCGTTTTTCATTGCTAGACAAGTACTCTTGCTGTTTTTTAGTCCTGAAAAGCAAATAGTTGTTGTTTCAACTTCAATTTTCTCAGCGAAGCAGTAGCCATTCACAGAAAGGGCTACAATGGAAATCTACATAGAGGGAGAGCAACGTCATAGATCAAGACAACAATCAGCAGCAGGTGGCAGCTGTTTAGTAGCAATAACAGCTGTAGCTATAGGGAGAAACAATGCAGCAGCAAGAGTCTTCGGCTATGCTCTACACTGCCGGATTCTGTAGCAGCAAGGAAGCTGTGGCTTATGCTATACAGTAAGTAGCGGAGATAGAGGAGAAGAAGAGGACATGAGTTTATTTGGTAGAATGTCCAATTTTCAAAGACTATCGCAAATAGGCAATTACAAAGGGATTTGATCTAATACGAACCTAATTAAACTCCACTAATAGAGGAAAACCCTATAAATAAGATCAAACTAAACAATAATTCCGACTGGAATTAACTAAACTTAATTTACATTTAAGTACTAACTTGCCCAAATAGTTTTAAATACAAATTTTGCACTTGCTATAATCTGGAATTGGATCCAATTGTCTAGCATTCAGAGCCTTGATCTCCTTTTGTACGATAATGTTTTATTGACGATTCAATCAAACATATGGACACTAGACAATATACCTTTTTTATCTCAATGCTGTAATTAGGCAATTACCTCCTTTGGCAATTCTCAGGAAGAAATTAGACCATTAAAATTTCAACGAACTCAATCTTTCTTATGTTTTAGTCAATCTGATGTCCAAATCATGATAAATACTTCTTCACATTAATCCTTCCCTTCCTGATTTGATCCTCAAATCACGGATCCCTCATTTAGGAGGTTTTCACTCTTGTAAAATCATTAACTTCTTGTGGGGGAAGACTGCCTTTCTAGATTTCAAATTTTACCACTTTGTGGTGTATAGCAATTGATGGTTTTGGAAGTTCTTAGAATATTTTAATTCATTGTGCTTGGATAGTATTCTTAAGTAGTTTTTTACAAATGTCCTAAGTCATACCTTGAGTGTACTATTTGGTTTGACTTGTTATGGTAATGCTTCTTCCCTTTTTTGATCTTGCTAAGGTAATGGTTTTTTTCACATCCATTTTTACTTGAATCAACAAGAGGGTGTCTCTCTTAATTAAGGTTATTCCACTTTTGACAGCTCTTGCTTTATTGCTCTTTTCAGATAGAGATAGGTTCACTTTGTCCATTTGAACTCATCATGGTGTTGTCCACCACAAGCATAGTTTTTTTCTTTTCTGTCTTCCATTTTTTTGGGGAATAGTTTAGGGTACGATTTCCAATATTTTTCTTTTCTGTTGCTAGGTTTAGACAATTGGCACAGAACTTCCTGAATCCATTGGTTTTGTTTGAGGAAGATCCAGTAGTAGTCTTTTCCTTCTTTCTTTGGAGGAAGAGGACCTCTATTTGGTTGTTTTTCAAGTCTTCTCCCCTTTGCTTTGGTTCTTTCCCTTTCACCTTCATCATCATGTTGTTCTTATTGAGATTGATGGTTTGGTTACAAGTGGAGTATATTTACAATTAGCAAATAAAACCCTATTTACTTCATTAAAGTTTGTACTATCTCTAAGATTTACTCTTAAAGTGGCTTCTTAATAATGAAAATCCATAGTGTAATCTTACACGGGGCCTTGCTGCAAAGAGTTCCACTTTTTCCAATGATTGTCCGCATACTCTATTGGGTAGAATTCTCATTCTATAAATTGCTTGAACATCCTCTTTGTCACCTTCTGTAGGTCAATCATCTTTAGATGGGCATTCTACCATGCTAGGCCTAATGACTTAACTTCAATTGTGCAAAAATGACCTAATCATTGGTGTATACCTTTCAAGGTGATGTCTCTAAATATATGCATCTAGCTGTTTGACATCAGTTATCTCATCATATGTAGGGATCTCTACTTTCATCTTTTACTTTGAATGAACAAATCCTTCTTCATGATTAATAGCTATATCCCCATCCTCAATCTCTCCATTCATGTTTGTATCTAGCATGAAGGAGGAGAATGAGGAATATGAAGCTGAATAGTTGCAGCTATAGTTGTTTGCATCATCATCTATTCCATGGTTACTGCTCTATGAACATAGCGACTGATTCGTTAGATGTAGTGTAGAATCCTTGCTAGCCATTGCTTGATTTTCTTCTTCTTCTTCTTCTTCTTCTTCTTCTTCATGCTCTTGTATCTTTCTTGGCTTGCAATGCATCTCCAAGAGAAGAAGCATCTCTACCTCTCCCTTTATTTTCTCTTTAAACCATGTATCAAGAAAATGATTCTCTGTTGCCAACTTGGTCTGTAGCCAACCTTTCAACATTATCATGTAAGCTCACAATGAGAGGCTAATATGGATTTGGGTAGATTCCAAGAATTTTTCAAGAGGTTCTCTTGTGATCCATCAATCAATTAATAGTACTTGAGGCAATGCTTTACGCTATATATAACTTCCCTTTGTTGTTTTTCTTTCTGCTTGTAGAAAACAAGTTTTCTCTCTATTTTAAATTCTTCTTCTACTGGAAAGCAAAAGCCCACTGTTGGATTCTTCTTTTGAATTGTTGATGGCAATAATTAGCTATCTTCCTTTTCTGGACACTAAGCACTCACTGTTTTCAGCCCTAGACAGCAATCCGTTTCTTTTCACACTTCAATATTCTACAAAACAGGAAAATAACGGAGTGTTAGCAGCACACATAAATGGGGTAGTAGCAGCAACGGACAAAAAGGGAAATCAACAGTAGAGCAACCAACATAGAGGTAGATCAACAATAGAGGTCAAGACACCAATCAGCGGTTGATGGCAGTTAAGAGTTGTAGCGGTCATAGATGTCAATAGCACTACATTGTGCTCGTCATGGAATCTAGCACCACATTGGGATCCCCTGGGCACCCCTGTGCCATTTGTATGATGCATGCGAGGGGTGAAAATGGCACATGCGATTTACGTCATGCATGAGCAATAATGTTTAGCATTAAGTCCTTGTATTGTGTATTATTTTAATTTTTATGATTTATGATTTATATTAAATATTGATATTAATTAGAATTTATTTATCATTTTATTTTATTTTGATTTGCATATTAGAGTACAATATCAAAACTAAAATCTTTGACGCTCCACTCATGCAAGCCACTCTAGGTTTCTTGCTGTCAATGCACTACTCTTAGTCTTGATCTCTTGCCTTTGTCTATTCGTAAATCATAGATCGATTGATTGCTTATGCAAATTTATCATTGAGATAGAGAGCCATTAAGATGAGCTCGACATATTGCGGTTTGATCGATGATGACAGACCTAGGGTCATCCATGGCAACAGGATCTACTATGATAGGATTAGGATCGTTAATGATAGCTAGGATGGTGGCAGCAGCAGTGACAGGCTCGTAGTGGCCTGTCTTAATTTATTTGGAATTCATTTAATTTTGATGAATTTGGAATTCACAAAAAATGATTCATTTGAGCTAATTCCAACTTACAAAAATACTTCACATCAAATTTTATTTCATACCCAACTCTTAAAAGATTCTGACTCATCTTTTTTTTTTTCACTTAATGCCCCTAATTCTTACAACCAATCAACTCCTAAATGGCTGAACTATCCTTAATCTTATTATAAGTTAATCATCATGAAAAGAGAATATTAAAAAAAGTAATTCTTAACAAGTTTAAAACTCAAATACATAATAAAATCTAGATAATCATCAAGCATGTGATGGAAGATATTTATCAATCTGATTGGCTCACAACTGACTACATCATAGCTCAAGTTGGGTGGCTTGAGCTCATTTCTACTCATTTATACCTCTCTACTTCTAATCGGTTGCATAGTTTGTTACCAGTTTTGAATATGTGGACTTTGGCTTGATATTTTTGGATGCTTAAGTAGATAAAACTTCATCAGGACATGGCTAATATAGAGGAAATTTTAAGAAATGAAGTTTGAAATGGGCTTTAATTTCTGTATCTCCATTTTAAAATTGCTGCATATTCATATTGTATTGTCAAATTATAAGGGATGGATGTAGTCGTTTTTGTATGAAGCTGCTTGGTAACAACTTGATTAAATGTTTAGTTGTGCTCAGGTAAAAGTACACCTGCGTTGTTTGCTATTTATATTTTGCTATGGAATTTGTTTCTAAATTGAATTGATTTATTGGGCTTCATCAATATGTTTGAGCTTTTGTTGAACTATGGTCAATTATTTTAATTCCATGAATAGGAGGGAGGATAAACTTCTTGTTGTAAAAATTTATACATGTTTCGAATACTGTGATTAGATAATACAGAAAGTACGAACTCATGCATTCATGATTTACCTTTCTTCTTCAACTGTTGAACTTGCAGCATTTCTCCCACTTCAAATTTTAACACAACTTAATATTCTCATTTGTTCGAACTCTTTGATTTAGGCTCTCTTTTTCCTTGGAAGATTTTTGTGCAACCATTAATTAGTAACACTGAAGATTGATGTCTGTGTGGTATTTTGATGCTGGTTTGGCAAATCCCCTTCTATCCTTTGTTCTTGAAGCATGCTTTGTGGCCAACCACCTTTCTATAATAAGGGGTTTAGATACTGTTTGAATATAATCATTCTTCCTGCTTTTCCCTTCCGTGAGGGAGGGAGGTAGGCCACCACAGTGATCCCCATGTAGAAGTTGAGGGGAGAAAGGAAATTATGAAATGCAACCCTAGACCAATACCACTCGTACTTATTATCGGCATTCCTCTCTCTTGGCTAGGACTTCAAAAACTTTGCCGTCGAACAAAGCTGTAATCCCATATATATATATAACTTTATTAATTTCTGCTGTTATAATCAAACAATTGGCGAGTAAGAGCATCTTTTGTCATTCCTTACTAAAGAGCTTATATAGCTCATGAATTCAAGTTTTCTTTTTAACTTTTGCAGAACTTTCTCCTTTTGTTTTTTGAGTTAGCATTTCTGTTGCAGGCGGTGCTTTCTTGTGTTTATTGAAAATTTAACCTTCTCTTAACCTATAAATTTGAGCTACATAGATACGTATATATTAGATATTTCATGCATAGTAAGTTCGAATCAGTGTGATAATTCATTCAAGTTTGCAATGTGCAGCCCTTCAAATGTCTGTGCAGGAGAATACTAATGATACGCCTGATCAGTCTGAGATGAGCAAGGTGCTAGAGGATCAGTCATTTGTTTCATCCATTCTCAATTCGGTATAGGTTTTATCTCAACTTATATTCGTTGATGTTTATTATTTTATAATAAATAATGTTTCATATCGTAATCTACTTTCTTTTGACAGCTTCCAGGTGTTGATCCAAATGACCCTTCTGTAAAGGATTTACTAGCATCTTTACAAAACCAAACAGAGGTTTGTTTGTCCCCCGTTTGTTGTTTGCAAGAAACGTCTGAGGTTGTGTTTCTTTCAATTTAATATTTTTATAAATTTGTGTAGCTGTCTTGAGAGAACAAACTTTTTTTTTTTTCAATTTCTCTCCACCAGAATGCAAGTTTGAGCAATCATAGTGTAGGTGCCCACTCCTTACTTATAGAAAATGTACTTCTATGTAGTTGCTATGATTTGGTTCGTAAGCTTTGTGAGTCTAGGTATTTATGGTTAACATATTTGATTGCCCAAACCTTCAATCTGGGCTTTGAATGCATCATTCTCACTAGCCTTTGGCCTTCTTTTGAACAAAGTCTTGAGTGGTTTCATTAGCTTGCTCTTCTTTTTCTTCAGCGAGCTGCATGTTACTTTCTAATGTGGATGCAAATATTTATGTTTGTAGACAATTTTTTAGTCTGTTCCCCCCATTTTGTATTTACATAGCGTATTCATTGCTTAAGAAGTTGTCTACTAAGTGTCTAAGGCTCTTTTCTTAGATTGGACTATTTTTATCACTAATAAATGTCATTGTAAGAATTCAGTTTTATGGTGATCAGTGGGTTATCAAGTGTTGTGTAAATGTGGTGCCATATGCATCAAAACATTTTATGTTGCTTTATAGTCTGGTTTCTTTAATTTCTAAAATGATTTTCTGGTGCTTTATAGTCTACTTTGTTAAATATCTAAAAAAAAGAAATATTTATAGAAAACACTGTCGTTGCCCGATTCCAAATCCTGGAGGAGAAAAGTGGTGGGTTGCGTTAGATAGTCGATAGCGATCGTAAAATTTGTCAAATAATCATGACATGAATCATTTAATACATTGTGTTAATGCTAGGGCGTTCCCTAGAAGGGCCGCGTTGTATGACCTGAATACAATGACAAGTGAGCAAGGACTGTTGCACTGGCACTCGGGTGCAGTGTTAAATAGGCAAGTGTTCCCACATCATGGATGGATGTGTCAAAGAAGTTGGTCAATGAAACTAAAATTATGATATAAATTTGGAATATAGGTTCCCTTACAGGCAAATTAATGGAATTACAGATAGCATGATCCATAGGAAGATAAATATTCTTTGTATTCAGTAAACTAAATGGGTTGGAGATAAGACTAAGGAGATTGATAATTTAGGATTTAAACTATGGTATTCTGGTAGGAGTTGTACTAGAAATTGTGTAGTTGTCATTATAGATAAGAGTTTGAAGGATAATGTTGTAAAAAGTAATAGAATTGGAGATAACTAAGATTATTAATATAATAAGTGCTTATGCTCCTCAAGTAGGTTTGTATATGTGTTTAAAATTAAAATTTTGGAATAATATAGAAGAATTAATACAAGTGATACCTCTCGAAAAAAGAGTTTTTATTGGAGGAGATTTAAATGGAAATGTTGGTAGAGAGGTAGATGATTTTAAAAGCATTCATGGTGGCTTTGACTTTGGAACAATTAATGAATGTGTGATGCAATCAAAAATTTGGGAGAGGGAACCAAATTTTTTATCACAAAAAGAAGCTCTTTCTAAGAACAAAATAAAGACAGAAAAATACTCAAAAGACACTTTTTATATCATATAAAGAAAAGACTTACAAACTTGACTTTCAACATAAGATGACATTACAACCCTTGACTCTTACAAACAACTCAAATAAAATGACGACAAAAAAAAGACACCCTAAACTTGCTGACTTTGAGAAGAAGGATACAATGGAATTGTTACTATGGAGAGAAGAAAGAGATTAGGAGACGAGACGAAGATTGGAAAGAGCCCGCAGGATTTCCGAAGGAGGTGGAAGAGGGAATGGACAAAGCTCGCAAGCTTTTCCAAACAACAAACCCACAGGTTTTATCTCCAAAAATCACTTACATAAACTTTTTTTTTTTTTAGAGCTAAACATTAGCTCATAATGAGCTACACTTCTACTAGATATTAATGAGCTTGCACCAACTAAAAATTCAACAACTAAAGCTCCAACCGAAAATAGCCAAGGCCCATATGAAATCAACAAGCAGCCCAAAAGACAAGATGGAAGATGAAAGGACAAGATAATGAAGAAAAGGAGAGGGGGAAGATAAAAAGACACAAGACAAGAAATTACAAGAAAAACTCAACTTGTGTTGACCCCCCCTTTGTCTACATCAGACTCCCCTACTTGCGAATTCAGCTCCTGATGAATTATCTGTTGTTGATTTCCTTGAGGCGGTGCGTACAGATCATCCAGTTCTTCGAGTTTTTCGCCAAATCTTTTTAGAATCTCTTCTTGTTCTTTTTCAAATTGCTGTTGTAGATACCTTTTGTATTTTTCGAATTTCTGATTACCAATAATAAAACAACATGAATACAAAAATGTACCAGTCTGCCCGGGGTCCAAGGGGGCGCTGCCCCCTGGCGGGGTTCGACCAGTACCGAGCATGTACCGCTTAGTACCGAGCATGTACCGCTCAGTACCAAGCATGTACCGCTCCGTACCGAGCATGTACCGCTTAGTACCGAGCATATACTTCTTGATACCGAGCGTGTACCTAGTGGTACCGAGCATGTACCGCTCAATACCGAGCATATACTTGCTCGGTACCGAGCGGTGCTTGCTCGATACCGAGTATGTACCTAGCAGTACCGAGCATGTACTGAGCAGTACCGAGCTTGTACCTGCTCGGTACCGAGCATGTACTGAGCGGACGAATGAAAGAAAGCCGAATCAGGAGTTACTCAAGCTTTCTTTACTACACCTCAAAGTCAAGGCCACAACATCGCTCACCTGCTCTTCCGACCTAACCGAGGCCTGAATGTTTCCTGCACTCACAACTTCGGCTTCGTTTCCTGCTTTCGAAACCGTTATTGCTTTTGTATTCGTTTCCTGCGTCGTCTCCTTCTGACTTCGTCTCCTGCACTCACGACTTCGTCTCTTTCCCTCACGGCTTCGCCTCTAGTTCGCCTTTCAATTCTCACAGGAAGCCCTAATCCTATACGCGAATACACAAACACGAATTGGCTGCGTCGTATTTACATATATACCGAAGAAAAAATTTCGAGGCGGTGCCTCATACTGCCTCGAGGCAGTGCCTCATACTGCCTCGAGGCATTATGCTCTAATGCGTACGCCTTGTGCGAAAAAATCGTACGCTTCGCTGGATGGTTTGAGTCGTAAGCCCTGATACGCATGACTTCCGCCTCGACTTGAGGCGCAACTCAATGCGGACGCCTCGTCCGCTTTTTTAATGGTTGAAAAATATTAACAAAAGTATTTTTGAGAGTAAGATTTTATATCTTAAGATTTTGTCTGTGCATGAGGAAGCTAATGTTATGTTGGTAAAAGTAGCTAGTGATATTAAAAATGTTGCAAAAGATGTGATTGAAGTATCAAAGGGAAAAACTACTAATAGTAAAAATAATTGATGGTGGAATCAAAATGTTTAAGAAAAGATAAAAAATAAGAATATTTGTTATAAAAATTGGTTTAGCTTTAAAAACTCTCATAATTGGGAAAGATATAAAGAGGCCCGTAAGGAGTCTAAGAAAGCAAAATGCAATGCAAAGATTTTAGCTTTTAATGATTTATATAATAAATTAGATACTAAGGAGGGCAAATGATATATATAATAAGTTGGCTAAACAAAGGCGAATCAAACAACAAAATGACTAACTTGGTTTTGGCACCAGTCAATTAATGGTGAGGGCTAGGGGTTTTGGGGGTGTGCGTGTGGTACCCATTCCCAAGGTGAGGAGTTCTACTTTACTGCGACACTGCCTTTTTTTTTCTTTCTTCTGTAGCAGAATGGTTTTACTGTTTTTAACCTTCATTTTTAACATTTGTTTCTTTCGGTTTCCATTTATGAATTTAGCCTTGATGATGGAAATGAAATTTTATTTCAGTGTTTAATTCAATTTCATCCAGTCTACCACTTATTTTCTAAATGGTCATTTTAAACAATAGGCCTGAAAGACTCTTGACTCATAACTGCAATTTGCACTTTTCTAATCTACCCCATTTAACTTTCACCTTAAAATTTTTGCATATCATGCACATGAATAATTGAGTTGCACTTTTTGTGGTCTTCTGCAATAAAAATATTTCTTTGAATTCTTCCATTGGTTTCATGGAGAGCATTATTCTTTTGCTTTCCTTTACAAAATATTTTATTTTGGGCCTTGTGACTTTTTTTTTTGTTGTAACTCTTATGTTCTTGTTTCATCAATTACAGCCTGCAACTATAACTTTTCAAGAGCACCAGGCACATAAGGTGATATGGCTGCTCAATGTCCCAAGCACTAGGTGCCCCCATAGATGCTCAAGTGAGCGAATTGGGGCACTGAAAAATAAATATTTATGTTGCTTATAAATTTATTTTAATTTTATGGGATTTTTTTTAGATTATTAAATGGAAAATTTAACCTTTAATTATCTTGCAATAATTAATTTTCAATATCCTTTTTCTTCCAAGTTCAAATATCTTGCTAGATAGATTATTTTAATCGATCATGATCATGGTTAAATTTTCTGAAGTTATTATTTTATAGAGTATGAATTAAGTGTAATATATATTACTACCATATATTCCCTCTTCCCCATGCTTTTCCTTACCATTGGATTTTTTTTTTTTTATGAATGTTTTTGTGCCTATGCAAAAATTTGGTGTGGAATGGATTTGATCCCAATATTTTAGCTCCAACTTTCAAAGAATATATCATACCAACTAAGCTAGTTAGCACCTACAAATTGGATTTGTAACTCTCTGTCTTTCTCTATTTTCTTGGCTCATCCACTACATTATGATGATTTACTACCATCACACTTAAATTTGTTCGACTTGTTTCCAAGGAAACAAACTTGTTTTTATGTTCACCTCATTCAATGTCTACTTATCAATGATCATCTTAAAAGACTCACTCATCTTTAGCATTTGAAAGATTAGCATAGATCTATTAAATTTAGGCAAGGCATTCATTTAGGTACATCCTAGTTATGTCGCTAGCTTGAGAGCTATGCAAGTCTGTATAACCTTACCACATTCAGCGCCTAGGCTAGCAGTCAATTTGCCTTTAATGACATGGTTGCTGGTTATTTGTAAACACTTGGCTGGCATAATTTTTGCATATTTGGCACATTCTTCTGTTTTGTTGATGTTCTCTCTTTATCTATCTTTTATGAATGGAGAATCAATCCATTACCTTGTTCTCTTTGACGGATGGATGGTCCACAAACCAATCCACCTCTTGGAACCAGATGAACTAATTGAACCATCAAATCAGTCGGATCTGGTTCAAACTATATTTTTTTTATATTCTACAGATTTTTCAAAGTTGTAAAATTTTGCACATGAATCCCCTAGTGTTATCCTGTAATCGTCTTCACCAACATTAGAGCCATTACCAGAGCTTCCTCATCTTTGTTGGAAATAATGAATGACATTTTATGGATCTAGATCAAAAGTGTCACTTCGAGACTCTTAACCTTGGAGTTTTGTTTCCTCAAAGTTAATGTTTGGTTCTTCATTGGCGGGTCTCAATACTTGGTTCTCTGTCGTCAAATATGTCATAGTCCTTGTCATATAAACTAATGTTTACTTGTTCATTGGTTGGTCTGAATTTTTGGACTTCAGTACTTAAGGATATCATGATGCTCAACAATGTACACATGCACTCTACTTGACAGGAGCCTTCAAGGTTGATGCTTTGATTGATCATATATTTCTGCTTACTGACTATGCGTGTCATGTTAACTATAATTGAGTTCTCTTTCCTCAAAGTTGATATTTGCTTTTTCATTAACGGGTCTCAGTTGTTGGTCCTCAATCTTCATTGAAGTCATGGTCTTGAATTAAGTACTCATGCACTCTACTGGACAATGCTTTTAAGGTTGATGCTAATGATTGATCTCATGCTATGTTACACTGATACACCCATTTATGAAGGCGTGTTGTATCTGATATACTGATACACGGATACGCCTCCAATACGTGTCGGATACGCGAAAGCCGTATCCAATTAAAATACTATTTAATATCAAAAGGACAAGTGTATTCGATACGCGTGTCCGTTGAAAAACAAAAAGAAATCCAAAAAAAAAAAGACTCATCGTATTTACTTCCGTGGCTGCGAGCAAGGTTCTCTCATTTCCGAGATGTGTTTGAGTCTCTTGATGATATGATAATATTTGAAATTACTAATATTTCACTTGATAAGCCTGAATTAGAAGCTATGATATTTATTGAAGCTGATATAGAAGTTCAAAGACAAACCACTGAAGAAGCTAATCATATCATTCCTTCTATTGAATAGTTGAAACTTCATGTGCTAGACAATTTATGTTTATGCTTTTGTTGTTGTATTAGACATTTAATGCTTACTTATATTTTGATATTATAAGCTACAAGGCTACAAATAATGTTGTTGTCATTTTTTTGTAATTTCAAATATTATGCTTTGATTGCTTTCTTATTTTTTATGTATGATTTATAAATTATAATATCGTGTCCGCGCCATACCCGTATCCTATATTTTTAAGAATTAACGTGTCCCGTATCCGTATCGTGTCGTATCTATGTCGCCATATCCGTATCGGTGCAACATAGATCTCATGCTTCTACTCATGAGTTATCCTTGCTATATTTTTATCTAATACTCACGAGCTATCCTTATCATATTGTACATCCTTGAGTTTTTTTATCCTAAAAGTGTAGAATCGCTTTTTTTTTTTTTTTTGACATTTTTCAATTTTTGGTCCTTTGTTTTGAAGGATGTCATGATCTTCAATCAAGTACCCATTCACTCTACTCGATAGAGATTGCAAGGTTGATGCTAATTATTGATCTTGTGCTTGTACTCATGAGCCATCCTTGCTAGATTTTTGTTCTAATACTCACAAGCTATCCTTGTCATATTAAAATCCTTGAGTTTACTTTTCTCAATGTTGATGTTTCTTATTCATTGGCGGTTTTCAATTCTTGATCCAAATTCCTCAAGCATGTCAAGGTTTTCAATAAAGTACAAATGCACTTGATTTTAATGATTAATCTCACATTTCTACTCGTGAGGTATCCTTGCCAGATTGTTGCTCTAAAACTCATGAGTTAATCTTGAAATATTAAGTATATTGAGTTTCTTTCCTCAAAGTTGATGCTTGTGGGTCTCAATTCTTGGTCCTTAGTCCTCACGGATGTCATGGTCTTCAAGAAAATACTTGCGCACTCTACTTGACAACACTTGTCAAGTTGATGTTGATGATTGATATCACACCTCAACTCACGAGCTATTCTTGTGATATTGCTATTCTCTATGTTATTAAAAGTGTGCTTTAGGATACTCTAAGAATTGCTTGGATGTGAAGCACAAGCTTGTAGAATAGTGTCTGTGTCATTCAGCTCCACCTTGTCATGTCATCGCACGATGTGCTCGTCTTTGGTTGAGTGAAATCATTATTTAGATTTTATTATCTGGTTCAACATCTGCCACAATAATTAGTCACGAAAGTTTTTTTACTAATTATTTCAAATAGTCCTTGAATTTTACCTATTGATTTTGTGTTCTCCCCCACGAGAGCTAATCAATGTTAGGTGGTTCTTCTCTTCTTGCTCTTACTCGTTAGTTAAGTTATGTGCTTCTCATTTGGTTTTTTTTATACTGATGCTATTAGCTTCTTACTCATAAGTTTCTCTTCGAGAATGTTTCTCAATTTCTCATCTTCACTGTCTCTCACTTTATGCTCTCTTATTGTTCACTGAATACTAGTAATTTTTCATCATCTTATTATTTATATCTTTGGTTTTTTTTTCTTCAGACAGTTGCAAATTATTGTTATTGAATGTATTATTATATTTGTTGAAATTTATTACCTAATGTGGTTTAAGTTTGGCTAATTAAAAGGGTATTACATGCAATAATATGGGTATTACATGCAATTATATGGGCTATAACATACAAGATTTGAATGCTTTAATTAGTAAAATTGTTATTTTATTTTGTTTAAAATTTTGAAATCTGATTGCTCTGATAGTGATTATATTATCTAGTTGCCTTGCAACACTAATGCAATACTACCTAGCATCACTATTACAGCATTGTGCCATGACCAGTGCATTGATCATGCACTTTTGCAGCATATGATTATTAATATTGCTTTGTTTTATTTATCTATTTATTTTTTAAGTTTTAAATTAGTTAAATATTGAAATTTATTGATGGCACATGTGGTAATGTAATAGTATGGAGCTAGGTAAATTGTGTAAAACTGTAATTAGGATAGCTATATCTTGAAAATTAGAATGAGAATGAGGAGAGTAGAAATAAGAAAATGAATTTTATTATGGAATCCAGAGTTTACTACATAAAAAATAGAAGTTTTTGGCTACGGATTACCAAATAAATTGCTGTATATGAAAAATTGTTATCTAGGGTAGATGAAAAGTTGTTATCCATGATTTGATATATTGTTATAGATAAAAAGGTGTTGGCAATGGATTCAAAATTATTTGAACTCTCCTTGCAAGGTGGATTGTGTATGTTGATAGTGACCAGCTTGTTAATTAGATTATCAGAACTCATTTTGGGTACAGCCTAGGTGAGGTTATATGCAGTGTGACAGTTTGTTGGAATATAATTTATTCTGCCTACTCCATTTGCAATATTTTCTAAGATGAAATGTCAATCTAACTCGATTTGTTTAGTCTAATCACGGTGGATATGATTCTGCAGTACTTATGGCAACTTGGTTATCACAGTACAATTTTAAAGATTTTTTCACTTGATAGTTTATTTCTCCTAACAATCTTTTTATCCATATTTCTTTGTAAATTCGAAACGTCATTGCCTTGTATTCTTTAGTACTGTTTCTTGATATCACATATTGTTACTTCTCCATGTGACCAAGTTTTCCCATGCATAAATATGATAGCCAGTGGTGGATATTTGGTCTAATGCATCTCCAGCCCTGTCAACGTCTTTGAATTTTTGATTTTATTGTTGGATGACTTTTTATTTAATAGATATTTTCTTAGTTCATCTTGGGATAACTTAGAATGTGGTTAATAGGTTACAGGTGATCTTGAATAATGTTGTTCATGTATTGGCTTATAGCACTAACATGGAATTTAATATCAGGATGGATGAGGTAGAAGTAGATGGGTTTGCCTATAAGATCTTATTTTCTACCTTTATACATGATCGTGCTTGTAGTGTTGATCTTAAATTTTTGTTGAGTTCATTGAAGTTTACACGGGCTTACAACCAAGCATTCATGTTTTTGAAGTTGATCAATAATATACTTTCTTTAGGAAATAATATGTGACACTTTCATATCAAGAAAATATTTTGGCAATTTTCGAGTCTTAAATCTCAAATTCTGTTACTAGAGATCATTTTGATGTGATTATCTCTTACTTGAAGTCAATTATCAGTATAATATCATATAAATACCTAATCATAATTGCCTTTTTTAGATGAGTTCTTGATAAATATAGTATGATTAGCTTGTGTTTAAGTTTACCCATATTTTTCAACATATTTAGGGGTTTTTTAGTTTGAAGTATTTTGAGTAGTGTGAAAAGGTTTAAGGAGTTTGAAATTTTAATTTTTTTATTGGATGGAGAAGAAATACAATGTAATTTATTGATGTATTTGAAATGCGCAATTTAGTTCATTACTTATGTATTAAAAAATCTTGCCAATTCAGGTTATTTCCAAATACCTGGTCACCACTGCAAGCTATGGCTCATCCCTTTTTGTTGCCGGCTATCACTTTCCTCCCTTTGTCAGTTGTCACCACTACTGTTGACCACTACTCACCGCCTACTGCCACTAGCAACCTCCCGCCGTTACTGGCTACGTCTCACTACCCTGTTTTGCGAACGGCCATTACCTGTTGTCAGCCACTCACGCTTGCCACCGCCGTTGTTGGCCTCCCCAAATGCCCTAGAAAAAAATACTCAAAGAAAATAAAAAAAGCAGGGGGTTTGTTTTATAACAATCTAAATACAAAAAATTAATCTTATGAATTTTTTTATAATTAATAAAGCATTATAAAGCATTTCAATTACAATGAATTTACTTTGCATTGCATTTAAAATACACTAGAATTTTAAATACTCACAGCCAAACACCGCTAAGAGAATTTGCTGCACCAGACACAAGGGGATTCTTTAAGGCCATATAGGGTGTTTTTAAGTTTGCATACCTTATTAGCGTTTCTTTGATTTTTCAATCCATGTTGGATCTCAATGTATACTTCCTCTTCAAGATTCCTTTTAAGCAAAGCATTCCTTATGTTCAGTTGACATGTAGGTTAGTCCAAATTTTTATCACTAGAGAGTAAAACTCAAATTGTGTTGAGTTTGGTAATATGAGATAATGTATCATGATAGTTAATACCATATGTTTGGGTGTGCCATTTTGTAATAAATCGGTTTAAATTTATTCACTCTCATATACTGCATATTGACTATAAAAATTCATTTGCATCCAATCATTTTTTTCTTTGGGGAGTTTCAGATACTCCCCATGTATCATTCTTTTCTAAGTTATGGATTTTTTCAATTGTAGCTTTCTTCTATTTGAGGTTTGGAGAGCTTCATGAACATGGTTTGGAATCTAATTTTATCAAGGGAAGTGATAAAAATCATGGAATCTAAGTGAAAATCATTTGCCGGTCATGAAATTATCATAGATTGAGTGTTTGGTACATGACCCTATCCATTTTGTTAAGAAAATAGGACAATGGAGGTCAGTATTATCATTTATGGATTTGTTCTTACAAGTTTATACTTCATTGGTTCTTGAATCAGGTTCTGATTCTTGTTTGTGTTGTTGCCCCTTGATTTTTCTTCTCTCCTAGCATATGCATGAAACTTTTTCTGTATAGGTTGATTTATTTATATGGTGATGAGAAGGTTTTCTAATCAAGTGAGGCTTTAGGTAGGTTGGTTGTATTTTGATAAGGTGATAAGGGAGTTTGTGATTCTAGTGAGGCTTCAGGAGGTTTGATGATGTGAAACAAGCATGCGATGGAGTTACTTTAAGAAATTAAAGATAGCAATTTAAATAAAATAATCCAAAATAAAAGTGTCACTTATGGCAAAAGTTTGATCCTTGGAATTTGTGGTTTTTAACTTGCTTAGGCAAAGAAGAGCAAAGTCCGTTAACCAAACAATTTAAGAAAACACAAAGATCAATTGTAAAACTACGACGGTAAACAAGAATCCGCAATTTAATAATGAGAGCTTTCACCTTTGGAGCCCATACGCTCAACTAGTCTAGGCTTTGATGTTGCTGACGAGAACTAAAATGCCCCTTGGGCTACAATAGCTACCAAATACCCATGAGGGCAAAAACGGAAAAACATAAAATAAAAATAAACTACTACATAAAATGATGAAAATACAGGTGATGATCGTGGTCGTCGATCTCCGGCATCTCCTGAAGGTACATGTGTCGAAATCGCTGCTGATGTCCCCATCATTTAAAGAAGGGCAATGAGAAATGGCATTGAGAAATGTTCATTAACTGTAAGTTTGATAATAGATGGTGGATGATCAAATAAATTCCAACATTAAAGTTCTTGTTCTTGAATTTTCTCTTGAATTTTAGGTTTAGATTAGTAAGGTTGGTGATCAAGGAAGGCTATGTCTAAGCAGTTATAAACTTATAATATTTCTAATGACCTGAGAATAGAATCTGTACCTTTTTTTATTCGGCGAGCATTAAATAAAGATATCCTTTTATTGATTTAAGGTTTAATTTTGTTTAATGTTGAATGAAAACCGAACAAACAAGGATTTTTGGAGGAAGTGAATAAATGATTTTGGTCTTGGAAAATGAATGAAAAAGGTTTTGAATAGGGGTTTGAAATTTAAGTACTCTTGAGGGGTATTCTATTAATGCAATATGCTGTTAGAACCAATGTTTAAAATTGCGTAGTTGGGTATTGAGGCGTTTTTCATTCGTGATGCAATCAAAAATTTGGGAGTGGGATCCAAATTTTTGATCACAAATAAAATAAGACTTGACAACTAAATCCAAGGACTTCCTAACTTGCTCTGATACTAAATTTGATGCAATCAAAAATTTGTGAGAGGGACACAAATTTTTGATCACAAAGGAAAAACACTTCCTATATAAAAGAAACTCGCTAAAATACCCATAAGGATACAAAATACGACAATTGAACCAAAATAACTTTATATTAGAAAATAAAATGACTTACAAACTTTTAAAATTATAACGACTTACAAACTTGACTCAATCTCTTGACGACACACTAAAGTTGCTTCACTTAGAGACGAAAGATACAGATAGAATGATCACCATGGATAGAAGAAAGAGATTAAAAGCCAAGACGAAGGTTGGAAAGAGCTCGCAAGATTTTCATAGAAGTAGAAGAAGAAATGGAACAAAGCTCTCAAACTTTTTCTAATGAAAAACCTCTCAGGTTTTCTCTCCAAAAATCATAATCATCACTCTCCTAAAACAACCCAAAACATCTACTATATATAAGCATAAAAGAAGGGAAACTAAACAACCCAAAAGAATACTTCAATTCCACATAAATGGGGAATTGAAAATCCAACAGTTTCTGTACAGAAATCCCAAACAGCACAACAAATCTCAAGGAGGAGGCCACGGTTCCAACAGCCAAGCACAGGAATCAAACAGGTAAATATCGGGTCCAACAGCCAACTTCATTTCACGGTAAAAATGGGACCACAGGAAATAAAGAAGGCAGCAAACCGAAGGGTCAGCAGCATTCCGTGGGAGGAAAACCAGCAGGAAAACTGCAGCAGGCCAAAGGTCAAAACCAGCAGGGAATCAAGGCAATTCAAGAGGAAAAGGGAGAGGAAAGGGTAGGGAAATGTTTGGAAAAAGGGGGAAGAAGAAAAGTCAAATTTAAGAAATAATGAGCTAATTTTTTACTTGACATTAATGAGTTAGAGAAGTCAAAAATCAAATATTAGGATTTGATTTGACCCCCCACCCCCCCTTGCCTATATCAATTCGTGAGGCGAGGCATAAGCCTCGAGGCGTTTTGAGGCGTAAGCCTCAAAATCAAAAAATTACGTAAACATAAAATAATAAATTTTTTACATTCTAATTAGTGAATAACATAAAACATAAAAAAGCATAAGATATGAAGTGAAATCAAAATATCCCAATAATAAGACAACATGAAATATAGTTCAACTCAAAATTCGATCTTTCCTAAATACCAGTATTCTTTTCATTAACATATAATTCCAATTTCCAAAAACAAATAGCAATGACATATCACATAAGAACTCATAAGTCGTCAACATAGCGTGAGGCGTAAGCCTCATGGCAGTGAGGCGAGCGGGCCTCACCCAAGTTGAGGCGCAAGCCTCATAAAAAAAAACTCGAGGCGTAAGCATTAAGACGTTTTTTATTGGAATTGCGCAAAGGCGAGCCTCATATTGCGCAATTTTAGACCATGGTTAGAACAACTTCTCTTCAAAGAAAATTAGGAATGTTTGTGCATAACATTAGTGATCTAGTAAGCTCTAAATGATATCTATTTTCCTTTTCAACAATCCTACTTTGTTGAAGGCTGTTAGACAAATTAGCTTTTCTAGGACTGATTCAAAGTATTCCTTGACATTGTCAATTTTTAGGATTTGAATTTTGAACTGAAATTGGGTGTAGATCATTGTACTAGCATTTTTTTTTTCAGTTGGGATTTTTCTTTCATTAAGAACATCCAAATAACACAGGTATGATCATCGATGAAGGGAATAAATTATCTAACTCTAGAGACATTATCATAGATTAAAGCAAGACATTGAGAAGATTTGTAGATTTGAATGGGATAGGTACTAAGAATGTAATTAGCTAGTTGACAAATCTCACAATGAAAGTCTTTTAAATTTTGTTGGTGATTAGAGAAGGAATTAAGTTAAGAATAAAAGTGTTGATTCCTATTTTTAAGAATAAAGGTGACGCACAAGATTGTGTGAATTATAGAGGAATTAAGCTAATGTGTCATATTTTAAAACTATGGGAGAGAGTTATGGAGCATAGGTTGTGGCGAGATACTAATGTTTCTCAAAATCAATTTGGATTCGTGACGGGTAGGTCTACTATGGAAGCTATACATTTATTGAGAGGTTTGATGGAGAAGTATAGAGAGAATAAGGAGGATCTTCATATGATTTTTATTGATTTAGAGAAAGCATATGATAAAGTTCCAAGAGAAGTGCTATGGAGAGTTCTAGAAAAGAAATGGGTTAATAATGCTTATATTCAAGTCATTTATGATATGTATGCAAGATTTGTTACTTGTGTTCAAACACAAGGTGGTTTGACCAAATATTTTCGTATTTCAGTTAGATTACATCAAGGATGATCCTTAAGCCCATATCTTTTTTCTTTACTCATGGATGTTCTCACTAGACATTTGCAAGAGGTTGTACCCTGGTCTATGCTTTTTGCGGATGATATTCTTCTTGTTGATAAGACTAGAGAGGGAGTTGAAGGTAAACTTGAATTATGGAGGTCAACCTTAGAGTCTAAAGGTTTTTGTTTGAATAGATGTAAAACTAAATATATAGAGTGTAATTTTAGTAGTAATAGATCTAGTGTGAGGATTGTGACTTTGGGCAATCAAGTCATTAATAAGAGTACATGTTTTAGATATCTTAGTTCTATTGTTCAGAGTGATGGTGAAATAGATGAAAATATTATTAGTAGAATTCAAGTTGGATGTTTCAAGTGGGGAAATGCATCGGGCTTGTTGTGTGATAGAAAAGTCCCCTTCAAACTTAAGGGAAAATTATATAAGATAGTTGTGAGACCTACAATGTTTTATGGTGCAGAATGTTGGCCACTAAAAGAGAAGCATAATATTAAGTTAAGTGTTGCAGTGATGAGGATGCTCAGGTGGATAAGACGGGATATGAAATGAGCATATACGTGGAGAGGTTGGAGTAGCTACAGTGGAAGATTATACAAGAAAGTCGCCTTAGATGGTTTGGTCACATAAAACGTCGGCCTTCCGGTGATCCGGTTAGGAAAGTAGATGTATTAGATTTGACTTATGTTAAGAAAGGTAAAGGTATACCTAAAAAGAATTGGTTATAAAATATTAGAAATGACCTTTCGTTATTAGATCTAAATAAGAATTTGACTATTAATAGGACGTAATGGAGAAAAAAGATTCATGTAACCGAGCCCACATAGTGGGATAAAGGCTTGATGTTGTTATATTAGGGAAGGAATTAATTTATTAACGCAAGTAAAATTTGTGACCGAGTTGATAGTGCTGAAGTCATATATTACTATCATTACTTGAACTGTTTTTGGAATTTAGAGTGAGTGTTTTTGTAAACACACAGCTCATTTGTGCTTGTACCTGATTTGAGTTTTTATTCTTTAGAAGGTAGAGTCTTGAACACTTTTCTGCACTGTTAATCTTTTTCCTGAGTTCAACACCAAAAGTGACAAAAGTTAAATGAATAATTAGCCACATTTTTTTTGTCTCAAATGAGTTTGTTAATTAATAAAAAATTGCAATCTAAGTTATACACTTGGCACAAGTGTCAAATCTTTCGAGAGAATGGAATAACCTATTCCTATCATTTTTGAAAGTGATCGGCTACAATCCTGACAATAATTTCAGTGCATGTGTTAGAATTGTTAAAAACATTTTTGTCTCCTCTCATATGTTCTAACGCTCACAAATCTACTAATTTTTTTCTTATTTGAAATGAGGGATTATGAGAATTTATCTTTCTAAGTAGTCGAATTTAAGCTTCTATATAGAGAACGGATGGTTTTCTTTGATGTTAATATCTGGATTGCTAGAATAGGAAAGAGAGAGCTGTTGTTGGTTTTTCTTCAAAAATGTTAGCCGACCCCACGTAATGGGATAAAAACTTGATGTTGTTGTTGTTTCATCAATGGATTTTTCTTATTTTGGATTTGTATTTTCTATTTTGAGGTTAATTTCTAGCATTGGAATTACAGACTTCATAACCACCAGCTTTTATGTGGAAGCTACCACCGTCTTTGTTTAAAATTGCGCAATGAGAGGCGCGTCTCAACACAATTTAGTCCCTTGAAGCCTCAAAGTCCACGCAATGAGTTCAGGATATGAGGCGTACGCCTCAAGTTTACTGAGGCGCGCCTCAAGGCACTCCTCGCCTCACGGTTGAGAGGCGTCCGCCTCTAAAAATTAAAAAAAAAAAAAAAAAAGCTAATGTACATGCTCTGTACCGTTAGGTACATGCTCGGTACCGCTCAGTACATGCTCGGTACCGCTTGGTACATGCTCGGTACCGCTCGATATCTTTCCATACAAACAACTTACGAACTTTAAAAAGTACTCTTCAAAACATGCAGGTTGAACTCCGTCAGGGGGCAGCGCCCCCTTGGCCCCCCGGCAGACTGGTATATTGTTGTATTCATGTTATCTTATTATTGGGATATTTTGATTTCACTTCATATCTTGTGCTTTTTTATGTTTTATATATTATTTACTCATTAGTATATACAAATTTTATCATTTTATGTTTATGCAATTTTTTTTAGCCTCAAAATGCCTTGAGGCTTACGCCTCGCCTCACAAACTAAAAATGCCTCAATATCCGATTACGCAATTTTAAACATTGGACTTTTGCCTCTCTTTGATGAAAATTGGCTTTTGAATGTTGGTTGAAGGACTTATCGATTTAGAGAAGAGACTCCAAGTTGAAGTACCTGTCTGTCTTATACGGAATAGAACCCTAATTGTTCTTATAATAATGTTATTTGTGGGATGGTGTGAGTAATAGTTGTTGATGATAAGATGGTGAAAAATTAATTTGGACATTTTTGCATGGACAAGTAAATATATCCATAGCATGGACAAATAAATTATGTAGAAGATCATGAAGAAAAGTAGGTAGATTAAAGGTAACATGGATATAATTCATTTATTTAAGATAGGTTTAAGGCTTCGTTTGGAGCGGCTTTTTCAATGATTCTTAAAGTAAATTTTTAATACAAAAATTAAAACTTTTCTGTCAAAAGCCGCTTTAAGATGTAGTAAGAAAGCTGTCCCAAATGAAGCCTAAGTGTCACTCAATAATGAGCATAAAGAAGTGGAGGATGATAAGTTGTCTTGCCTTGTGATCAACTGTGGTGTTCCCTATTGAAGTTGTTGCTTCTTTGAGAATTTAAAAAGAGTACTGAGAAATCTGGGAAACTAAAATGATTAAAATTTGATCATCTCAAGTTCTATGTTGTATGAACTGGTCTCTTATGTTATCTAGCACATGCGTTATTCTAAGCCAAGTAAACTACCTATATTTAATGTTTGCATTTTGTTTTAGTAAAGCAAATTTGAAGTTTAGATATTTTTGATTGCTGAGAAAATGTTATAATGATTACACTGAGCTGACAACAAAGTTAGTAGAACCATGATTCAAGTTTCAAGGAAAAATCCCAAAATTGTTCTCAACTATTTCTATGTGGTCCATTTAGTCTCAGAACATCATATTTCTTTAATTTTATCGATTGCAAAATTGATTCCAAATAGTCTCTCAGAAGGTAAATTGGAATCAAATTTGTATGATCGAAGGATTAAATTGATATCAATTTTATAGCATATTTTTCATCTTTTATTTACTAAGGATTAATTTTATATAATCGCGAGATTATGTTGAAGAACTATGAAACTTCAGGATTAAATTAGTCACATTCAGGGATTATTTTGAACTTTTTCTCCTCATGTTTCATTCTTAGATCAATATACGAGTCTTTAACAGCTTCCATCATTGGAGAAATTATTCTGTGCGAACATCGGACTGTTCGAGGCGAATTATAGAGCATCACGTCACCTGGTACACAGCAAAAGGGTGATGTGGCGCGCTCTGATTCGCCTCCGAACGGTGTTCGTATCTGCACAATGATTGTTATTGATGAAAATGTTTTATTATGAATTTCTACTATTATAATAATAACTTGAAACTGAGCTTATTCGTCTTTCTGCAGCAAAAGAAGACCGAAGATAAATCCGAGAAAGAAGGTGAGAAGTAAATGGCCCTATGATGCTCTTGCCTGCTTTTTCTCCTTGGTGAGGTTGTCCTCTTTCATCCACACTGTCCATTAACTATTTTATTATTTTGATTTTATTTCATTATTCTTATAGAGTTGCTCTAATTCTCTCTTAATTCAATCTTTAATATAGAATGGAGAACTCGTAATCACCTAAATGCTTATTGATTAAGCGCTGCCATTGCTCTGTTTTGCAGGTCAGTAACGTATAAACTGCAAGAACTCAGATCAGCTCAGCAACTCGAACAGAACCTGCTGCTGATTATATCTTATGAAGAAGAAAAACCCCTTAGTTTTCAGCTTATAACTGATCCTTCAATGGATTTAAATCCTTTATATTTATTGGAATACTTGTTAGTAGTTAATCAGTTTCTCTGTGGCTGAAAAATTATGCTGATTTATGTTTTTTTTTTATCTGTGCCAATTTGGAAGAACGGATAATATTCTTATGAAGGAGCTTTTCAAGTAAAATACTAATCGAACAATGTCTCCTTGGTTATAACTTCTGAGGGGAATTTAATGGAGATGGTGATGAATATCTTATTCTTTATCTTATTTAAAGAACTAAGGCTTTGTTTGGAACGGTTTTTTATTGCTTCTTAAAGTATCTTTTTAATGTAAAAATTTAATTTTTGTACTAAAAAGTTGTTTTTAGAAACTGAAAAAAAAAACTGTGGGTCGATTTTTTATCGCTTCTGAAAGTAGCTTTTTAGTTTAAAAATTAAAATTTATGTACTAAAAACTTGTTTTAAGAAACAGTAAGAAAGCTGACCCAAACGAAGCCTAAGCCTTCGTTTGGGATAACTTATTATTTTTTAAAATAGTTTTTTTGTATGAAAATTAAAATTTTTGTATTAAAAAGCTGCTTTAAGAAGCAATAATAAAGTTGTCTCAAACGAAGCGTAAGTGTTAAAATTTATAAATATGATAATATTTTTGTTATGGAGGTAAATCCTAATTTTTAAATGCTAAATTTAATGAGTGGCTTTGATTTTCTTTTGAGGAGAAAGTGCTTCTTAAAGTAACTTTTTAGTATAAAATTTTTAATTTTTGTATTAAATAAATGCTTTATGAAGTAGTAAGAAAGCCGTCCCAAACGAAATTTTAATTTTCCTAAGTTTATAGTGAATATATAACATAATTATAAAAATATATTTTCAATCTCATAAAATAATGATTAATTTAGAGCATCTATCTTATATGTACAGAGATTCTTAATTTTTTATAATAAAAATAATTTTGGCCTTAATATTTCTCTACTGTTACATGCATACCAGCTTAATTACATATATACCATCTTAATTGTATATGCACTATATACTAGCTTAATTGAATGGGTATTAAATGCAAATTGGTAATATTTTGGAATTAATAATGAAAAGAAAAAAAATATAAATGAGAGCAGTTGGATCTGTAAACATTCATAACAGTGAGATCAGATGTTTTTAGTGTTAGATATATAAATAGCACGAAATAAAGTGATATGTGTGTAAATTTCTCTTACATACATATCATTTTATTTCATGCTATTTACATATCTAACACTTAAAACACTAATATTACATGTCTACCACCCATAGAATAAATTTCGATGCATGAAATGAAATATTAAAGTTTACAGGATGTTATGAATGGTAGAAATGAATTACAAGAATCATATATTTGATATTAAAGTTGTATATGGGTGGTAGACATGTAGTATTAATATTTTTAGTGTTAGATATATAAATAGCACGAAATAAAATGGTATGTGTGTAAATTTCCCTATATTTTTTTTCAGCTAATTAAATGACCTATAAGTATTGATATTTCATAACGGTAAGATTTACTTATAATATATTTATTAATTTACATTTATGTTTTGAGTTTTAAGTCACAGAACTCTAACTATTAAATTTAGATATAATAATTTAATATTGACGGAAGTCATGGCTTATTTTCTTAATTAAATTTTTTAAATCATAAATTAATAGGCTAGCAATTTTTAACATCTAGGGTTCCAAATGAACTAAGACGCTCAACAAGATGTGTAGCTTGACTTAATTAGGAAGAGAAGCATAATACTAAGTTAAGTGTGGCAGAAATGAGGATGCTCAGGTGGATGAGTGGCTTTACCCTTAGAGATAAGATACGAAATGAGCAAATACGTGAAAAGGTTGGAGTAGCTCCAATAGAAGATAATATTAGAGAGAGTCGCCTTAGATGGTTTGGTCACATAAAAAGGCAGCCTTCCGATGACCCTGTTAGGAGAGTAGATGTATTAGATTTGACTTGTGTTAAGAAAGGTAGGGGTAGACCTAAAAAGACTTGGTTAGAAAATATTAGGAATGACCTTTCTTTATTAGATTTAAACAAGAATTTGACTTTTAATAGAACACAATGGAGAAAAAGGATTCATGTAGTCGACCCCACGTAGTAGGATAAAGTCTTGATGTTGTTGTTGTTGTTGTATTCAATTAAAATTTTATTTTAAGCTTAATGGTCTACTAAAGATAATTTTTATTCAGTTAACTAACAAATTGTTGGATTGTGTTGTTCATTAATAAATTTTATAAAACTAATTTGATCTATTGAAAAGTTTTCTTCTACAAACACACTCCAAAGGTTTTTAATTAGGGGGAGGGGGCTGTCTGGCAACCTGATTTATGCAGGATTTAGCTTAAATCCCGCCAAACGAGATTTGAAAATCCCATAAATCTCATGGCGAGATAAATCTATCATTAACCTCTTTTAGTTGTAAATACTGGATTTATTAAATTCGGGAGTTCAGTGGATTAATGAGAATTGGCCAAAGAAGCAAGTGAAAGAGGAGAACAATGATTACCTTCGTTGTGCGCAAGCTCCCTCATTTCTTCGGATCTGATGTTGTTGAAAAAGGCGAAGAGGCTTCTACTCCGCCCGAAGCACATGAAGCCGAAGCAACAAAGTTAAGCTTGCCCGTATAGAGTTGATCTATTGAAAAATTACACCAATGAATTAAACTGTTAGATTAAATTCAGGAGATTTATTCATAGATAAAATCTCTATATATATTTTTTTTTCTAAAAATTAGAGAGATTTTCACCGATTCTCTTTCTATGGTAGACTCTCATTTCTTAGTTAATATTGTTTTTATTATTTTGATGTGGCCCACAAATAAATTTGAATTCAATGCAAACTTTCTTAAAGTGATTTTTTTTCTTTTTTTGTAGCCTATGTCCACTATGTGGTGAGTGGGGATGGCTTCCATCATCAAATGATATATGAGTACATAATGGAAGGAAGTTTTGCCTCTTCTCCAAGGAAGATGGGCAAGCAAAGGAGAGTAGCAAATTTGCAAGAGATCAATCTCAAGAGCAACATGATCTTCTTTTTTAGGTCTTAAGATACATATTTATAAGCATACTAAAATGGTCTTATTAACTATTATATTAGACATTATAATCACTTGGGCACAAATTAAATAAATATCCTTTTTTGTCCTTGTACCTTTCCTCTTGGTGTCATGAATAAAGCTTTAACATGGGAAAAAAGTAGGTGGCAACTTATCAGAGATTAGATCATGACATCTAGGGGATTCATCAAGAGAAAGCAAACAATCTGCAATGGCATCAAGCGACCACCAAAAGACTGACAAAAAAGCCTTGAACCAAACATGATGATATTGGACACCAAGAGGAAAGGAAGGTACAAGGGCCTAAAAAGCATAAATGAACTATTGGTGAGAGTTTTCTTCTAAAAGATAGTTGTATATTAATGATGTTTCATTAGTCCTTGATCTGATAGGTTGATAGTGATTAATGAGTTATTGATCATTATGATAGTACAAGTGAGGTGATGATCTCAATATTTAGTTGGGGGCCACAACACTTAATTGACATTGCTAAATGCGTGATTTTTATATACTAGCTCGCTAAATGAGGACAATTATTAATGAGAATTGTTGCCTTAGAGTTAACGATCTGCTAATGACTATTCAAATATGAGCTAATAAGTTAGTATAGTTTGGTGGACCCTCTCGAGATAAGAAAGATGAAGAAAATGAGGCAGCACTTCAGGCAAGTTTTGTTGAAAAATAAGAATGTAATACAATGATGAAGAAAATGAGGTAGGGCTTGAGGCAAGTTTTATGATATTAAAAATTTCTTGTTACTATGATCATGGAGTATATTTAAGATTTTTTGGAATCTTTTTCTCCAAATATGATATTTTATTAATTAATCATTTTCTATTCTCCTGTTACTTAACGAAATGTAAAAACATTCTACTATTATATCAATGGTTGGTTAGTTGAGCCAGCATTTTCCACCGGTTTGATACTGGACTGGTTTGTCATGAGAATCGAACTGGCCATAACACAACGGTTGAACTAGTCAAACCTGTCAGTTTGATCCCGTTTTCAAAACCATGGTTATCATTGATATAGGTGACTCAATTTTGTCAAGCATCATAAAATTTTCTATTTTCTTATGAGTTTTTTGTAATATTATTTTGTTTATTGGACATTTTCATAAATAGCAATCAAAATCATATTGTTTATATATTTAACACCTAAAAGTTAATGTATACTGCCATAACACTTAAAATTTTAAATAACATAAAAAAATAATAAAACGCAACATGACTTTACTGTCACTTCTTTTTTTTTTTTGTGGCTAAATTTCATCACCATGGATCACAACTTCCTCTATGTCGTTGAGGGTTTCGTTAAAAAGATAACAGTGTTATATTATATGAATAATAAATTTTAAGTGTTAAATATATAAATTGGACAGTTTAGAGTACTATGAATTTGAATCCCCTTTATCTATTTTAGGCATTAAATATATAAGTTGCCAATTTTATTTTTTATAATCATTGAATTCAATATCACTTCATTGATAGTGATCTATAATAGAATTGCACGCATAAAAATCAAATTTCATCAATTGTTATGATAATTTATTAATTTATCAAGCATTCAAAAAATTTAAAAGTGTTTGCACACCATATTAAATACCCTTTTAAAAGTTTATTTTTACCCATATATTTTATCAATCAAAATTATTCAAATATATGCAATATATTATCAACAACTCATATTTAAGTCCTTAATATTTTTGGTACTTTAAAATCACAATTATTTTCTCATATAATAAGAGCCATTCATCCATAATTATCATAATTCTGCGGTGAATAATAACCGACATATTTCTTTAATTGATGATATGCTATTATTATTTTTTTAAGATAAAAATAAAATAAAAACTTTATATATATATATATATATATATATTGCATTATCTCATGAATTTTTAGTTAGTCTACTACAAAATTAAAATACACCAAAAATATTTCTTTTAATTTGTGATAGCTAAAGCAAAGGAGATCAAATGAAATTTATAAAATATGATCAATCTATTGTAAAAAAAAAAAAAATTGTTGGGCCTATGCATAAGCAGTGGGGTTTAAAAGGACATAAATAATGTTAATTATAAGGATAATTAATAGATTATAACAACATCTAAGTTCAAAATATAGGCTTATTAAACCAAACTACTTTAAGTTTGAGGGAGTATTAACCAAAAAGGACAAAAACACTTGAGGAATATATGATAATGAATGCTTCAGTTCTATGTATAAATGTTCTCTTTGATAATCTTTGATGACCATAATACAAATGCATATCATTTGATATTTTACATAGAAAGATCATCATATTATGATGTATATCAATTTTTTTTGTGGTTGTAAAGATATTTAGGTGAAATGGAAGATATGAATATGGATGTTTTTGTTGTTCTATGTATAAAGTTCTCTTTGATAATTATATTCAATATGTATATATTTTGATGATTTGCAAAGAAAGATCATCATGTTATGATGATGGATATGATTTTATTTGTTTTGTAAATTAAACACTCGCATATATGTTTTCAGGTACTTCATAGGTGATTGGTAGAACCTAACATGTGAGTTTGCACCTCGCGAACATCAGCAATGAAGATTTGCCTAATCATTAACCTCAACTTAATAGAATAGCGAGAAAGGAGTGGCCTTTCAAAGAGGTAGCAAGGGTTCACATAGGCTACTAAAAATGGGACTCGCTCTCCTAGCTAGAAGCACACCCTCTAAGCCACACGGTTGTCACCTTGAGTAGAGAAACACCAACGAAGTCCATTATCCTTGCTATAGGGAAGGATCCTTATGTAGAGATTCAAGCTCACCACATCACACTCGATTGACCACGGAGTCCACTATGCCATCAATTTAAACAGACTCAACCTCTACATCGAAGTAGTCTAGAGGCTCCATTCAATAGGTTGTTAGGGTCTCCAAATGACTCATCAACAACAGTCCTCTCAGTCTAACCCTCATTAGCAAACTCATTTATGTCAGCTAACCCATGAGTATTTGGCACAAGAGGATTTGACTCGAGGCTACAAAGTTAAACTAAAAAGACGCAACACATGTCATGCAAACCCATCATAACACAAATTGTAGCTAGATACCCTAGAGCAATTTTTTTGCTTCTAAATTAATCTATGTCAATCTCACCCAACACAATTCAAAAGCTTCTTCACTTGTTGCTTGTCCCACTTACATTGTTGATTAAAAACACCATATTGGCCATTATTTATTCAAATTTTATTTGGGATAACTTTATTCCTACTTTTTAAAACAGTTTTTTAATATAAAATTTTTCTGAACAAGAAATTTTTTTACTAATTAGTTGTTTTAAAAAACAATAAGAAAATTTTCCCAAGTAAAACCTAAACGGATCAAAATCATCCAAATTGAAATCCTTGGCAGCTACATATTGCATGCAATTAGCACACATCTAAATAGTTCTCATCTTAAACTTGTAAGTTAAACAAACCAACAAACTCTTTTATTAAGCATCACATTCAAATGCAGCAGTAATACTGCCCATCTTTACCTACTTTCAAAAGAATAAGTCAACCATACCATCACTCTCCACTAAGCTTCCATCGAAATTTACTTTACAAGAATCAGGAAACTGTAAACCAGCTTGCTCGCAATCTAGCTTTGTAATATGTGGGCAGGACCTCAGATCCAAGTAATCTAATGACTTACAGGACTCCAATAAGATGTTCATGGCTGCCACTGTGATCCTTGGCAAGTTGGTGACCTTCAAAACCTTCAAATCTGATTCAAAATCTCCACATATTAGTCCCTCAAAGGCTGAATCTGTTATGTTATCGCAGGATCCAATATCAAGAGCCATAAGATATCTACAGTTTGAAAATATCCAGTTTACTGTCAAATCTGTGATGTTAGAGCACCAGCTCATCCCCAAGATCCTCAGGCTTTGATAGCAGGATAGAGCTAAGGACTTCACTGATTCATCAGAAATGTAACGGCATCCACAGATCACTAATGTCTCCAAATTATGGCAGGAGTTGGCCAAAGATAGAATGGATTTGTCGCCTACGTTACAGCAGTCTAAAAGCTTCAAGACCTTGAGAGAAGAGGAGCAGACCTCTGCAACTCTTGAGATCCCAGCATCTCCAACCTTGCCACACCTGCTGACATCTAGGCACTTAATCCGGCGGCAGCCGTGAACCAGGCAAATGATGCCGGAGTCGGTTATCTTGAAACAAGAAGCTAATCCGAGCTCTTCGAGATGAGAACAGTTTTGAGAGAGAGACTGAAACAAGTCATCTGTGATGGATCTGCAGCCCTCAAGCTTTAAGCTTCTTAGATCGTGGCATCCCTTTGCAATGGCTACCAATCCATTATCAGTCAGTTTTTTGCAGTTGGAAACATCCAAGGACTGAAGGTTTGTAAGAACCTTGCCAAGTGTTATCATTCCAGCATCAGTAATACCTATGGCACAGTAATGTTGTTGCAAGGGTGGGATTATGTTAAACAACAATATATTCTTTCGAATTCAAAGATAGTATAAGCATAATGTTAAGAGAAAAAACCGGCATCAAGATAACAAAGTATTTAAGGTCTATCATAGAAGAAGAAGGACGCAAATCTTTCAAAGATTGAGAGCACTACAATAACCACCGGCTACAGCAACTCTTGGTCGGTCCCAAACTCATTGCATGTTCTTTTATTTTACTTGTATTAAACCAGCTGGTCTAACTGTTTATTAAACCCAAAATCAGTTTATGTAAACACTACAAATAGACCCTAAATGCTGTACTTGAATTCAGGAAATAAGATTTCTAGTTTCTCTTCCTTAAGGAGTCAACACCTACTCAAAAGGTATCTTCCCCTTCTTGATGTAGATCAAGAAGCATAACAAATGGTGCTCTTGTTACACTAACTTCATACCTCCCAACATTTTCATTTCACTGTTCTCATCTCTACCAAGATATTTCCTCACCCCGGCCCATATTCCATGGGTTTTCAGCACCAGCAGCCACCTCAGCTCTTGCCGGTCCTTCACTCTTATTCCTCTCCATCAAATTGTGGTCATCAGGGCTTTCAACTGTCGCCTCCCATGCAATTCAGCTGCTGTTATCTCAGCTGCCAGCTGCAGTTTGTTGGCTTCCAGCTCCTTCCACTACCTTTTTTACTTGCAAACTTTGAGATTCTTGCTAGAATCCTCAAGATTCCCGTCACTTCTTCCCACCGGATAGGCTCCCTTCAACCAACACGTTCCAGCCACAGCTTTTAACGTTCAGCCAATACATTCCAGCAATGGTCTTACCAACCTACAACATTTTGAACATCAGGTAGCAGTTTCAAGACCAGCGGGTCCTCAGACAGCCCAAACAGCAATAAATTCGACCAGTTGTTGTCCCACCTCTTCCTTCTCAAGACTACATCAGGTACCGGTTCTTGTAATCAAGATGGACCCCATCTTCTTCCGCTTTCGACAGCCCTCTCAACATGAAAAATGCAGATTTGGCACAAGCTCTCCGAATAATGCAAACCAGTCAAGCATTGCAATTCTCCGAAATCCAAAAATCTCTACGAGTCAATGTTCAATTTGCCTCCATTGGCTCATCACTTCAACAATTTCATGCTTTCATTCATTCTATTGACAAGAAATTTGATAGTTTGTGCATTGACTGACCACCTCCTCCACTCCATCAACATCCTTCCTCTTCCGCTAGCATCCTTGGTTCCACTGATCGAATCCCTTATCCACAACCACCATCGTCTCCTACAAGTATCTCTTTTGTTAAATCAATGAAAATTAGACTTCCTCGCTTTCATGAATTTGATGACAAAAACATGAACTTTTAAAGCACAGGAAAACTTCAATTTTCACAACACTCCTAATTATCATCATGTTAGCAAAGCTTCCTTTCATCTTGAAGGACCTATAGCTACTTGGCACCAAGGGTTATGCATTAAAGCTCTTTTTGCTTTTTTTCCATCTCTCAACCTTGAGAAGCAAATTATTTTTCATGGCGATGGGAGTAACAATATATTCTTTTGAACTCAAAGATAGTACAACAACAACATCAATAATGAGTGAACAATTCAGAAAATCAACGTCAAGATAATAAAATATTTAAAGTCTATCATAGAAGAAGAAGAAAGTAAATCTTCCAAAGATTGAGAGCACTACATCAAATAGCCAGCTACAATGACTCGTTGTTCAATTTATTTCAGCATTAAATCGGTCCTAAACCAAATGTATTTTTTTTTTATTTTACTTGTATTGAACCAACTGGTCTAAACCTTTATTAAACCTAAATTGATTTATGTAAACACTATAAATAGACCTCGAATGCTGTAATTGAATTCAGAAAATAAGATTTCTAGTTTCTCCCTTTCTAGTCTCTCTTCTTTCCTTTCTTTCTTAAGGAGTCAACAACTAATCAAAATGTGCCTTCCCCTTCTTAAGGAGTTCACAACTAATCATTCACTAGTAACGAGCTAAAAGTGCTGAACTTTGCTAACCCACTTCATTTAGGGGTTGTTTGGTTGCTTGAAAAATGGAATGCAGTGTAAAAAGATTGCAATGTATTTGAAATACTTTGGAGTTATTTGGTTGATTGTAAATTAGATGTAGGTTTTTTCTTCTTTTTTTTTCTTTGTTTAGCTTAAAGTAAAATGAATCCAGTGGTGGCTAGCGGTGGCTGACAGGGGCGGGGGTTGTCAGCAGGGAATTGGCAGCGGCGGGAAGGCCGACAGGTGACAGGCGGCGGTAGGGTGGGGGTGGCTGGCGGTGGCGGTGAGTTTCCACTGTATTTGAAAATCTCCTAAATCTAAGGAATTCCAAATACACTGGATTTGAACTAGATGATAAATTCCTTTTACTTCAAAATTTTACTTTGTGTTCCTTTCACTTCAAATCAAACACCAATATTTTCAAAACCCTTGCATTTGAATACATAACACTCCTAATGCAGTAAACCAAACAACCCCTTAGATTACTTCCAAGGTTGTCCTTGTGGCTATACAGTATGTCTCAACAGCTATTCTTGCTACCCGCTAGTTGATCTTCTTGTTTTTTGTTATTTGGAGACATTGGCTGTTGTTTTTTCAAGGCAATTTGTTGCTTCATCACTTTTGTGATAATAGTTTGGAAGGCTACAAAGGACTAGTCACCTATTATACTTACTATACAAACCCTTCTATTTCCTAATTTATAAATTTTTTTCCTTAAGATGGATTCATACAAACCATCAAAGTGACTGTGGGGTTCCCATGTCATATCCCACCAACCTGCATTTTTTTCTGCATATGTAATGGTTGTTCTTTTCCAACACTCGACGTTGGCATGGCAATGCAACAAAAAGGCCAATTGTGTTAATGAATGTTCAAGAAGGTAGAAGAAATATTTTTTTAAGCTTCTAGACTGAAATAGGATTTAACAAATAATACATCAAGCCCTATGTTGTCAATTTGTATCCACACTACCTAGCACGTCACCATCAAAACATAAAGATCATACACACTCTGATCCATAAAATTTTTTTTTTTACTTTCACAAAGAACAACAAACAAGATTGATCCCCGGCCTATCAGCTAAGGAGACATTTTTTTTATTTTAAGAATTAGTAAACATGAATAGAAAAAAATATAAGTACTGAATTAAAATAGAAGTATCATCCATTGATATCCCGTTAGGTTAGCAAAACTTTTCGATTGTCAATATTGAATTGTATCATAAATTTGAAATTACATATGGTAAGAAGCATATTGCAGTTATAAACTTCTTGGTACCATAACCTGCCCAAAACCTTCCAAGAGGAACTTTGCCCTTCTAAATTAACACAAGTTAATGCTCTCATGGGTGGAACCAAGAAGAGCTCAGGGTGGATAATTGACCACCTTAAATTTTTTTTCTTAGAAGAACAAGCATTTTAAGATGAAGGGACAGAATATGAAAAAATAAATGAAACGTTGTTTTAAGATTAGATGGAGGCATTTAAAGAACACTAACAAAAATATTATTGAGAGTAAGATTCGAGATCTTAAGATTTTTTTTTGCATGAGGACGCGAATGTTATGTGGAAAAATATAGCTAATAATATTAAGAATGTTGCAAATGATGTGCTTGCAGTTTCAAAAGGAAAGTCTCTTAATAATAAAAATAATTGATGGTGGAATCAAAATGTGCAAGAATAGATCAAAACTAAGAAACTTTATTATAATAATTAGTTTAGATGTAAAAAACTCTGAAAATTGGAAAATATATAAAGAGGATCGTAAGATGTCTAAGAAAGCAATCTGCGATGCAAAGATTTTTATCTTTTAATGATTTATATAATATATTGGATTCTAAAGAGAGCGAAAGATATATGTATAAGTTAGTCAAACAAAGATATAGTAGTAAGGATTTAGTTCAAGTGAAATGTATTAAAGATGGAGATCAAAAAGTGCTTTTTTAGAAGAGGATATTCAACAAAGGTGTATGAGATATTTTGTTAAGCTTTTCAATGAAGATTGTGAAAATTCGATTGACTTTAATGACCTTAGTACTCTAAATAAAAATAGAGAATTTTATTTTTATCGGCGTATTAGTAAAATTAAAGTTAGAGATGCTTTGAAGAAAATGAAATGTGAAAAAATTATTGGACCTGATGATATTCCAATAGAGGTGTGAAAATGCTTAAGAGATGAAGGAATTTCTTAGCTTACTAAACTTTTTAAATTTATTTTGAAGACTAAAAAGATGCCAAATAAGTGGAGAATGAGTGTATTGATTCCTATTTTTAAGAATTAAAGTGATGCACAAGATTGTGCGAATTATAAAGGAATTAAGTTAATGTGTCATACTTTAAAACTTTGGGAGAGAGTTATGGAGCATAGGTTACGACTTGATACTAATGTTTCTCAAAATCAATTTGGATTTATGCCGGGTAGGCCTACTATGCAGGCTATTCATTTATTGAGAGGGTTGAGGGAGAAGTTTAGATAGAACAAGGAAGATCTACATATGATATTTATTGATTTAGATAAAGCATATGATAAAATTTTAAGAAAAGTGCTATGGAAAGTCCTAGAAAAGAAAGGGGTTAATAATGCTTATATTCAAGTAATTATGGATATGTATAAAGGTGTTGTTACTTTTGTTCAAACGCAAGGTGGTTTGACCAAGTATTTTCCTATTTCAATTGGATTACATCAAGGATAAGCCTTAAGCCCTTCTCTTTTTTCTTTAGTCATGGATGTTCTTACTAGACATTTGCAAGAGAATGTACCATGGTGTATGCTTTTTGCAGATGACATTCTTCTTGTTGATAATACTAAAGAGGGCGTTGACGGTAAACTCGACTTATGGAAGTCAACCTTAGAGTCTAATTGCCTTCGTTTGAGTATATCTAAAATCGAATGCATGAAGAGTAATTTTAGTAATAATAGATCTAGTGGGGGGATTGTAACTTTGGGCGATCAATTCATTAATAAGAGTACACGTTTTAGATATCTTAGAACTACTGTTCAAAGTGATGGTGAAATAGATGAGGATATTATTAGTAGAATTCAAGTTGGAAGGTTGAAGTGGAGGAATGATTCAAGTATATTGTGTGATAGAAAAGTACCACTCAAACTTAAGATAAAATTTTATAAGATGGTGGTGAGACCTGCAATGCTGTATGGGGCATAATGCTGGCCATTAAAAGAGAAGCATAATATTAAGTTAAGTGTTGATGAGATGAGGATGTTTAGGTGGATGAGTGGATTTACTCTTAGAGACAAGATACAAAACGAGCATATCCATGAAAAGGTTGGAGTAGCTCCAGTGATAGATAAGATTAGAGAGAGTCGCCTTAGATGATTTGGTTGTGTAAAACGGCAACCTTCCGATGACCCTATTAGGAGAGTATATGTAGTAAATTTGGTCTATGTTAAGAAACATAGAATTAGACCTAAAAATTCTTGGTTAGAAAATATTAAAAATGACCTATCTTTATTATATTTAAATGAGAATTAGACTCTTAACATGACATAATAGAGAAAAAAGGATTAATGTAGCCAACCACTTGGTGGGATAAAGGCTTGATGTTGTTGTTGTTGTTGTTGTTGTAGAAAAATAAGCATTTTTAACTATTTTGACCACCTTAAATAAATGCAATAGCCAAAGTTCTAAAATTTTTTTCCTATTTTATATATATATAATTATACATTTTGCAATCATATTTTGCCCGCCCTCAAAAAAGAGGCCGGTTCCGCCTCTAAATAAAATCATGCCTTAAACTAGGGAAGTTTATCCATGATAGTATAATTATAAAAGGTTTTCACGCCTGATCAATCATTGGGAAGGTAAACCATAGTTATGCCATGCATGATTGGTCCCCATATAGTACTCACAAGCAAATATATATATATATATATATATATA